>NW_006408986.1:746844-748800 GCF_000296735.1 Chrysochloris asiatica
AGATCTCTTCCAATCAGTGAGCCAGATAGTTGTCTTCCAAAATTCTTGACAGAGATAAGTGAGTGCTTCCTGTGATGCATCACTTTTTTGAAAGATTACAGGGTCAGAGCTGATGGCACTTAACATCAACAACATAGTTGAAATATTTGGTCAAATATAAATCATGAGACAGTTTCAGGTATATCCCTGCTTTACAACTAGGAGGCCTATATTAACACTCCCAATCATTCCCAAAAATCAACAAAGAAATATCAGACAAAATGAAGCAGTAAGAAAAATATAGTGCTATTTTCTGAGGCTTAAATTTTGCACAATATTTTAAGAATACAAATTTAATATGTTCCATGAAATATCAGCAGAAAATATATTTTACATGTCCTCTGTTTAATGTGAGAAAATAAATTTATTTTGTATTGTACATGTTTAAAAAATTCTTACCACTGTGAGAAAAGGAATACCTCTCTGACATTTTTATTAAATATAATTGACTACTTATTGTCAAAAGTGTTAATTATGAAAATACTACTGACCTGTGAATCTAATTAGCATTAGTTTGATCTAGAATAGGGAGTCTTAGTGACACTGTGATTAAGTGCTTGGTTGCTTATTAAAAGGTTAGAAGTTCAAACCCACTAGCTGTTGCACAATAGAAAGATGTGACAGTCTGCTTCCCTAAAGATCACAGCCTTGGAAACTGTTAAAGTGGCTCATCTCTGTGCTCTAGGGTTGTTATGAGTTGGAATCCACTACATGGTAAACCCACTCATATGTCAGTTTGATGTTCTGTGGTGTCTTTTGTGTTGCAATACTGGAAGCTATGTTACAGGTATGTTAAATACCAGGAGACTCACCCATGATGGACAGACTTTCAGACTAAGACAAACTAGAAACAAAGAAAAACAACTGCTTCTGAATGGCTACTCACTGAAAACCTCTTAAATGGCAGCACACATTTGTCTGATACAGTATCAGAAGATGAGGTTCTCAGGTTGGAAGACATTCAAAATACAACTGGGGAAGAGTTGCCTCCTCAAAGTAGAGTTAAATAAAATGGCATGGATGGAGTAAACTCTTGGACACCAATTTACTGATAGGTCACAACTCAAAATGAGAAGGTAAAGTTGCAAACATGTATTAATAATCAATGCATAGATGGTATGAAGTATGCATTCAGAAAAATGGGAAGCTGTCAGCAATCAAATGGAACAAACGAAAATTGGTATCTGAGACATTAGTGAGTTGAACTGCATTGCTGTTGTTGTTAAGTGCCCTTGAATCAGTTCCAACTCACAGTGACCCTGTTTAGGGTTTCTGGGGGTGGGGTGGGGCTGTTTAGTTTGAATCACCAATCTTGCAGTTCAAACTGAACTTATGGTTGAATGATTATCTTATACTGCCACTCCAGGAATCCATTACTGAGTGTGGTCAATTTAGATCCAACATACAGTGACCCTGTATATGATTTACAAGGAGTAGCTTGTGAATATGAACTGCAGAATTTGTGTTTCAACCAATGTTACAGTCAAGTGTTTTATCTTACAATTCCACACCAGGAGTCCTGGATTGGTACTGGTCAATTTGAATTTTATGATCATACATGTTCCCAGTACTGGGAACAATTTATGTACCAACCACAAAACCAACCATTATGAAGAAACTGAATAATTCTACCCATTTCATCAGAGTGAAATTGATTAAACACTAAATCAAGATGAATTGATAATTATGGGTGATTGAAATGTGAACAATGAAAACAAAGAGAAAAGATCAGTAATTAGAAAATATGGCTTTGATGACAGAAATGATTCCTAAGATTACGTGATAGAATTTTGCAATACCAGTGACTTATTCATTGTAAAAATCTCTTATAGATGACTGAACATCAAGAGATAGAATACAGAGGAATCAAATTGTCTACATTGGTGGGTAGAGATGATAGAACAGCTCAATGTTGTT
>NW_006408986.1:750082-751688 GCF_000296735.1 Chrysochloris asiatica
AGGTAAACATCCTTCTGATATTCTCTGCTTTCAGCCAAGATCCATCGGACATCAGCAATGATATCTCTCATTCCACGGGCTGTTCTGAATCCAGCTTGAACCTCTGGAAGTTTTTTGTCAATGTATGATTGTAGCCATTTCTGTATTACCTTTAGCAAAACTAAGGTAATACAGATTTTGAATATACCACACCTTAACTTGAGTCTACCTCAAGGACAAACCTAATGCTTTAGACACTAATGACTGAAAATCAGAAGAGTTGTAGAATTACATAAAAAATATCATACATGAAAAAGCAAAAGGTTTCATATAAAGATAAGAAAGAAAGAAAAGACAAATGGATGTCAGAAGAGACTGTGAAATCTGCTCATAAAAGTAGAGAATATAAAGTGACTACAAAAAATGAGGAAGGTTAACAGCAGAACAAAAATTTCAAAGGGCAACTCAAAAATACAAAGTAAAATATTATAATGAAGTGTATAGAGACCTGGAGTTAAAAACTGAAAGAGAAGAACACACTCAGAATTTTGTAAGCTAAAAGAACTAGAAGAAAAAAATAGAAGTCTCAACTTTACAATACTGAAAGCTCTATAAGCCATTTGAACTGAAAAGACAGTGGTTCAAGCTCACGAGATGCTCCTCAGAAACCCTATACAGGGTCTCTATAGGTCAAGATCAACTTGACTGCACTTAACAACAACAACGATGGGCAAAATATTTAAAGATGCAAAACTTATATGGAAATTTCCATGGACTGCTTGAAGAACAAACAAATTGATACTGGAAGTACAGCCAGAACACTCCTTAGTGGCAATCAGGGCAAGACTTCACCTCTTGCAATTTGGACATGTTACCAAGAGGGAACAGTCCCTGGGGAAGGAAACCATAAATGATAAAGATGAAGGTCAACATAAAAGAGGAAGTCCCTCTGTGAGATAGAATGGCATAGTGGAAGTAATACTAGGCTCAAACGTAACAACAATTGTGAGAAAACACAGAACCTGGAGGTGTTTCCTTTTTGTTCATAAGATGACTATGAGTTGGAACCAACTCAAAATCACCACACAATAACAAGGATGGCAACAGGGAATTTTTTCAGTTTGTTATTATTGTTAGGTGCAGTTGAGTTGCCACTGACTTATAGCAACTTTGTAAGTCAAGGAAGGAAACAATGCCTGGTCCTGTACCAACCTCAAAATCATTGTTACTCTTGAGCCCAGTTCTGTTGTCATTGTGCCCATCTAACTCATCCTCACCTTTGCTGACCCTTCACTTTACCAAACATTATGTTCTTCTCCAGGGATTTGTCGCTCTTGATAATATGTATGAAACATGAGAGAAAATATCTCACCAACTTGACTTCTAAAGTGTATATTGGCTGTATTTCTTCCAACAGAGATTTATTTGTTCTTCTGGCAGTCCATAGTACTTTTAATATTCTTCTTCAACACCATAACTCAAATACGTTAGTTCCTCTATTGCATTCCTTATCCTTTGTCAAGCATTTGAGTCTATTGAAAATGCCATGGCTTGTGTCAGGCATATCTTAGTCCTCAAACTGATATCTTTGCTCTTGAACGCTTTAAAAAGGTCTTGTGTAGCAGAT
>NW_006408986.1:753048-762094 GCF_000296735.1 Chrysochloris asiatica
TCTTTTTTGTTGATGAATGTGACCTCAATTCTCTTCAATTTATCATCCCTAGCATAGGAAACTTTGTTACTGACTGGTACAAAATGCCAATACCATTCAATTTTAGCTCACTAATGATTAGTAAATTGATCTTTTGTGTTCTATTTAATTTCTACAACTTCTAGTTTTCCTAGATTCACAGTTCACACATTCCATGTTCTTATTATTAAGGGATATTTTCAATTGTTTCTCCTTGTTTTGATATGTGTCCTATTAGCAAATAAAGGTCCTGAGTACTTTTATTTTATTTATGTCCTGTCATCACATTCAACAAATCATCAAGGAGGCAGCTTTTTCCCAGTCCCATATTGAGTGACTTCCAACCGTGCTCATCTTCTAGCACTATGTTATTGTTGTTGTTAGGTACCATCCAGTCAGTACTGACTCATAGTGACCCTATACACAATAGAATGAAACACTGCCTGGTCCTGCAACAACCTCAAATTCCTTGCTATGTTTGAGCCCATAACTGGTGCCACTGCATAAATCCATTTCATTGGGGACCTTCCTCTTTGTCTCTGACCCTCCACATTACCAAACATGATATCCTTCTCTGGGCACGGGTCCCTCCTGAAAATTAGTTTGAAGCATAAATGATGAAGTTTGGCCCTCATGGCTTCCAGAGAACATCTGGCTGTACTTCTTCTAACACAGATTGATTTGTTCTGTTGGCAGTCCATGTTACTTTTAATAATATCCTCAAACAACATAACTCAAATTCATCAATTCTTCTAGGGTCTTCCTTATTCGCTGTCCAACTTTCACACTCAAATAATACTATAGAAAATACTATGTCTTAGATCAGGCTCACCTTAGTCCCTAAACTGATATTTTTGCTCCTCACCACTTTAAAGAGGTCTTCTACAGCAGATTTGCCGAATGCAATACACTGTTTGATTTCTTGACTATAGTTTTCATAAGTGTTGATGGTTGATCCGAGCAAAATGAAGTCTTTGACAACTTCAATCTTTTCTTCACTTACATGGATATTGTTTTTTCATCCAGTAATAAGGATGTTCATTTGCTTTACATTGAGGTGCAAGTCATACTGAAGACTGTGGTCTTTGATCTTCATCAGTAAGTATTTTAAGTTTTCTTCAATTTCATCAAACAAGTTTGTATAATCTACATATTGCAGGTTGTTGATGAGTTTTCCTCCCACTGATGCCACATTTTTCTTCATATACTCAAGCTTTTCAGATTATTTTCTCAGAATACAGGTTGAATAAATACGATGAATGAATGCAACCCTTGTGCACAACTCTCCTAATTAAAAAAAAAATATGTGGTGTTCCCTTGTTCTGTTTGAATAACTGCCTCTTAGTCTACATACAGGTTCCTCATGAGCACAATTAAGTGTTCTGGAATACTCATTCTCCTCAATGTTGTCCACAGCGTGTCATGGTCCACACAATTAAAAGTTATTGCATACTCAATAAAACACAGGCCAACATCTTTCTGATATTCTCTGCTTTCAAAGAAGATCCATCTAATATCAGCAATGATATCTCCCATTCGACGTCATCTCTTGAATGTTTGAACCTCTGGATGTTCTCTATCAATGTATGGTTGCAGTCATTTTTTAAAATGTTTATTTTGAGTAAAATTTTACTTACATGCAATATTAATGATATTGTTAAATGATTTCTGCATTCTCTTGGGTCACCTCTCTTTGGACTGAGCACAAATATGGATCTCTCCCAGTCAGTTGTCTAGTTAGTTGTCTTCCAAATTTTTTTACATAGATGAGTGAATGCCTCCAGTGCTGCATCAGTTTGTTGGAAGGTCTCAATTTGCTTTCCATCGCTTCCTGTTGACTTGTTTTTTGCCAATGCCTTCAATGCACCATGAACTTATTCCTTCAGGATCATTGGCTCTTGAATATATGTAACCACTTGAAATGTTTGAACATCTACCTTTTTCTTTCCTTTTCTTTTTGGTAGAGTGACTATGTATTTCTTCCATCTTCTTTTGATTCTTCTTACCTCATTCAATATTTTGCCCATAGAATCCTTCAATATAACAAGCCATGGTTTCAATTTTTTTCTTCAGTTCCCACAGTGCCTTTTTTGTTAGGTAAATCCAGGTGATTGCACATTTTCTATAATATTTTATTTTTTTTTATTCTTGAGCTACCATTTGAAATTTTCTGTTCAGCTCTTCTACCTCCTCATTTCTTCCATTTACTGTAGCATCTCTACAATGGACAGAAAGTTTCAGAGTTTCTTCTGATATCCATTTTGGTCTTTTTCTTCTTTCTTTTGTTCTTAATGAGCTTTTGCTTTCTTCCTGTATGATGTTCTTGATGTCATCCCACAACTCTTCTGGTCTTCGGTTTTAGTGTCTAATACTTCAAGTCTGTTCTTCAGAAGATTTCTAAATTCAAATGGGATGTGTTCAACTTCATATTTTGAGTCTTGTGGATTTGATTTAATTTTCTTCAGCTTCAGCCTGAATTAGCTTATGAGCAATTGATGGTCTGTTTCACAGTCTGACCTAGTCTTGTTTTGGCTGATGATATGGAGCTTTTCTACTCTCTTTTCCCACAGATGCATTCAATTTAATCTCTGTGTATTCAATCTTGTGACTTTCATGTGTATCGTCCATCTTATATGTTGTTTAGTAAAGATATTTGTAATGAAGACGTCATATGTCTTGCAAAATCTTATCATGTGATCTCCAGCATTGTTTCTATAACCAAAACCATAATTTCTAACCAGTAATCATTCCTCTTTGTTTTCAACCTTTGCGTTCTAATTAAGAGTAATTATCGATATATCTTGATTGCCTGTTAGATGATTTCAGAGAGAAGAAGTTAGTAGAATTCTTCAATTTAATCATCACTGGCTTTAGTGGTTGGTGCATAAATTTTTAATAATAGTGGCATTAACTAGTCTTCCTTGTAAGTGTATGAATTTTATCCTATCACAGAAAGAATTATACTTCAAGACAGATCTTTATGTGGTATTTTTGATGATGAATGCCATTCTTCTTGAATTTGATATTCCTGGGATAAAAAATTATGTGATTATCAGATTCAAAATTGTCAATACCAATTCATTTCAACTCACTAATGCCTAGAATATCAATGTTTATGCACTTCATTTCATTTTGTACAATTTCCTTTATTATTAGATTCACACTTTGTACTTCCCATGTTCTGATTATTAATGTATATTTACAACTGTTTCTCTTTGTTTTGAGTTTTACCCCATAAGCAAATAATGGTCCCAAAATTTTACTCCATTTGCATCATCATGGTCAAATCTAGTTTGAGGAGGCAGCTCTTCCCCAGTCGCATTTTGAGTGCCTTCCAACCTATGGGGCTCATCTTCTGGCACTATATCTGACAATATTCAGATTTTTTTTTTTTTTTTTTAATTTTTCAGTCGTCAGTCTTTGTGTCTCTCTGATAGTGTTCACTGATACTCATAAGGTTTTCCTTAGTTAAACACTCAGAAGTAGTTCACCTCTCCTTCCCAGTCATAATGTGTAAGCTCATCTAATACCTGCGCAACAAGGGTGACACTGCTGGTTCTTAAAATATCAGTGTTATAGCTTCCAGAATCACAGAAATAAGTAAGATACTACAGTATAAGAGGAGCCCTGGTGTGACATTGTGAGTTAATTCACTGGACTGTAAAGCCATTTGAACTGTAAGGTTGGTGATTCAAACTCATCAGCTGCTCCTTGGAAACCCTACACAGGGTCACTATGGGTAGGAATAGACTCGATAGCACTCAACAACAACAACAACAGTATAACAAACTGAAAAATGAAATTCAGAAAGTGTATAGTAAACACCAGTCTTTATTCTAAATTATTTTAAAATAAATCTATATGAACTGTAAATATGATTTTAGAGACATAGTTACACAACTGAACAATAAATATTCATCATGTTAAATAAAGAGCTTGAGTAATAAATATTTCTCTCATAATAACTAACCAAAATTTTATGTTTATGGAAAGAGAGAAACATTGAGAAAGAACATTGGTTTTGGAGTCAGGTAGATCTGAAAGAAATCTTCCATTATTGCTGTTAAGTGCCATCAAGTCTATTTCAACTCATAGCAACCCTGTATAGGGTTTCCAAGGAGCAACTGGTGAGCTTGAATAACTGACCTTGAGGTTCAAACTGCACAGGCAAGCTAGGGCATTAACCCACAGTGCCACACCAATAATCCATTACATATTGTTAAATAGGTTTGGATTTATACTTAATTAAGTTTATGTTATCTAAGAATCATTTTTTATCTTTTCTGAAATGAAGATTATCTATTGTTCAATCTAACAATTAGGATTCAGATAAAGATTAAATGAGGCAATTTGTTGTAAAGTTTAAGATATTTTCCCATATCATTATTTATGTGCTTAAATTTCAAATCCTTTGTCTTGATTTTCAACATTTAACAAAATTCTTCTTATTGTTGATCAGGGCTGTCTAACTTATTCTGCCACCACTTGTCTGTCAGTTTGTCATACTGTGGTGACCTGTGAGTTGCTGTGATTCTGGAAGCTATTCCATGGGTATTTTAAATACCAGCAGAGTCACCCATGGTGAACAGGTTTCAGATGAGCTTACAGATGAAGACAGATTAGAAGAAGGAGTAAAAAAACTACTTCTGAATATTTAGTCACTGAAAACCTTATGAATAGCAGAAAAACACTGTCAGATATAGTGCCAGAAAATGATCCCCTCAGGTTGGAAGGCACTCAAAATGAGACTGGGAAAGAGCTGCCTCCTCAAAGTAGAGTTAACTGTGAAGATTCGAATGAAGTACAGCCCATGAGAGTAAAGTCCATGGGACCTTCATTTGCTGATGGGGCACAACTCAAAATGAAGAGGAACATCTATAAACATCCATTAATAATCAGAACATGGAATGTATGAAGTATGAATCTAGGAAAACAGGAAATAGTCAAAAATGAAATGAACTCATAAACATCAATATCTTAGCCATTAGTGAGGTAAAATGGTTTTGGCCATTTTGAATCTGACAACCAAATGGTTTACTACACTGAATGACAAGTTGAAGAGGAATGGTGTTGCATTTCTTATCAAGAAGAACATAACCAGATCAGTCCTGAGGTACAACGCTGTCTGTGATACTACAATATCTATGTGCATACTGAGTAGACCTGAGTCCTGGTGTGGCACTGTGGGTTAATGTGTCAGACTGCAAAGCCATTTGAACTGCAAGGTTGGTGGTTCAAACTCACCAGCTGTTCCTAGGAAACCTTACAAAGTGTCTCTATGGGTTAGAACCGACTCGACAGCACTTAACAACAACAATGAGAGGGAAGACCAGTTAATACCACTATTATTTCAATGTATGCATCAACCACTAAAGTCAGTGAGGATGAAATAGAATTCTACCAATTTCTTCAATCTGAAATTTATCAAACATGCAATCAAGATGTATTGATCATTACTTGTGATTGGAATGAAAAGGTTGGGAAAACAGATGAAGGATTGGTAGTTGGAAAATATGGCTTTTGTGATAGAAATGATGCTGGAGATTGCATGATAGAATTCTGCAAATTCAATGATTTGTTCATTTCAAATACCATCTTTAGACAGAATGAGAGATGATTATACACATGGACCTAACCAAATGGAATGCACAGAAAACAAATTGACTACATATGTAGAAAGAGATGATGGAAAAGCTCCATATTATCAGTTAAAATAAGGCCAGGGGCAGACTGTGGAACACACCATCAATTGTTCATATGCAAATTCAAACTGAAACTGAAGCAAATGAAAATAAGTCCACGAGAGCCAAAATATGACTTGAATATATACCACTTGAATTTGGATATTATTTGAAGAACAGCTTTGATACATCAAACACTAAAGACTGAAGACCAGAAGAGTTGTGGGATGACATCAAGAACATCATACAGGTAAAAGCAAAAAATCATTAAGAAGACAAAAAAGGAGAGAACAAACTGATATGAGAAGAGATACTGAAACTTGTTCTCCAGCACAGAGATGCTAAACCCAATGGAAGAAATGAAGAAGTGCAAGAGCTGAACAGAAAATTTCAAAGGTCAGCTTGAAAAGACAAAGTCAAATATCATAAAAAAATATGCAAAGGTCTAGTGTCAGGAAACCAAAAAGGAAGCACATGCTCAGCATTTCTCAAGCTGGGGGTACTGAAGAAAAAAATTCATCCTTGACTTTCATTATTGAAGGATTCTCTGGGCAAATTATTGAATGATGCAGAAAGTGTCAAAGGTAGATGGAAAGAATATACAGAGTCACTGTACCATAAGGAAATGGTTTATGTTCAACTGTTTCAAGAGGTAGACATTTCAAGAGTGGAAGAAGTCCAATGTGCATTGAAGGAATTGGCAAAGAACAAGGCAGCAGGAATTGATGGAATAAAAATTGAAATCTTTCAAGAAAGTGAGGTGGCACTGGAGGCATTCACTCACCGATACCAAGAAATTTGGGAAACAAATATCTGGCTGACTTATTATAAGAAATCTGTATCTGTGCCCATTCCATAAGAGATGACCCAATGAAATGTGGAAATACTAGGGCAATGTCCTTGATAACCATGTGAGTAAATTTTTACTAAAGGTAATGCTGAAATTTTTACTAAAGGAAATGCAAGCATACATTGACAGAGAACTTCCAGAGGTTCAAACCAGATTCAGAAGAGGACATGGAACAAGGGATATCATTGCTGATGTCTGATGGATCTTGGCTGAAAGCAGAGTACAAAAAAGATGTTTACCTGTGCTTTATTGACTATGCAAAGGCTTTGATTGTTTAGATCATGACAAGCTATAGACAACATTGCGGAATATGAGAATTCTGGAACACTTAATTGTGCTCATGAGGAGTCTGTACATAGAACAAGAGGCAGCTGTTTGAACAGAACATGGGAACACTGAATGGTTTAAAATTAAGAAAGGTGTGCCACAGAGTTGTATTCTTTCACCATACTTATTCAACCTGTATGCTGGGCAAATAATCTGAGAAGCTGATTTATATCAAGTAAAATGTGGCATCAGGATTTGGAGGAAGATTCATTAACAACCTGTGATATGCAAATGATACAACCTTGCTTGCTGAAAGTTAAGAAGACTTAAAACATTTACTGATAAAAATCAAAAATCAAATTAAAAATCATACCTTTGGTATGAGTTGCATCTCAATGTAAAGAAAACAAAACAAAACAAAACAAAAAAAACTCCTCACCACTTGACCAAAAGACAGCATTCTTATCAATGGAGAAAAAACTGAAGTTGTCAAGAATTTAGTTTTTCTTGGATCAACTATCAATACTCACGGAAGCAGAGGTCAAGAAATCAAATGACATATTGCATGAGGCAAATCTGCTGCACAAGACCTCTTTAAAGTGTTGAAGAGCAAAGATGTCAGCTTGAGGACTAAAGTGCACCTCACCTAAACAGTGGTATTTTCAATAATCTCATTTGCATGTGAAAGCTGGACAGTTAATAAGTGAGACAGTAGAAGAATTGATGATTTTGAGCTATGGTGTTGGAATAACGAAATTACCACAGGCTTCCCAAAGAACCAACAGATCTGTGTTGGAAGAAGTGCAGGCAGAGTGCTCCTTGGAGGCAAGGATGGTCAAACTTCGTCTGTCATACTTTGGACATAATTTCAGTAGGGACCAGTTGCTGGCGAAGGATATCATTTTTGGTAAGATGGAGGGTCAGAGAAAAAGAGTAAGACCCCCCCAGCAAGATTGATTTGCAAAGTGGCAGCATCAATGGGCTTAAGTGTGGTAAAAATTGTGAGATTTACCCAGGACTGGGCAGTGTTTCATTCTGTTGTGCATAGGGTCACTATGAGTCAGTACTGAGTCGATGACACCTAACAACAACAACAATGTATTCCAACTTATAGAGAACCTGTATAGGCTTTCTGAGGCTTTAAATCACCAAGGGAGGAAAAAGTCTCATCTTCTCCTTTATAGTGGCTGGTGGGCTCTAACCAGGTATCCTGTGAAATATCAGTTTATAATTAACATTAATAAGTTTTATTTCATTGTTGAAGCAAAGGCAAATAAAGATATATTTTTTTTCTTATGAGCCCAAATACATGATATTAATGTTTATGACATAAATCTTGAAGTATCACAAATGAGATATAAAAAAAAAAAATGTCTTTTTAGTTATTGTCTAATTAGTTTGTTATTTAATCACTTGGTAAATTCCAGGATAGAAACATTTTAGCATTTAGATGCACATAAAGGCAAAATACAAACAAAATATTTGTAAGCAGGATGACATCTTAAAATATCTTGGTAACTGATTGGGATAAGCTAAATCAAACAAAATTTTACTCACAAGAGATTAATGTGAACGTTCAGTTCTTGCAAGATACATTATTGAGGATATTGCAACTTAACAGAAACATGTAAAATTATCTTAAATATTGTGGTGTGAGTGAATATCATGTCAAAATTTGTTTTGATTTTATAAAAATAAAATCTGAATACTTTAAGCTTTATTAACAGGTTTATAATGATTTAGAATTTTTGCATTTTTTGCTGCTCTCATGGTTTTTTAATGAATTACTAGGATTTTATATAGTAGAACTGGAAAGGCAAAATTGGGTCACACATTAGACTGTACTTTCATCTACATACTAACTATGTAAATAAACATTTCAGATTCACTAGTGAACTTTTGATGTTAACCACACAAAATGTTTGTCTATTACGATTTAAAGAACTCTGGTTAACCACACAAAACGTTTGTCTATTATGATTTAAAAAACCAATAGTGGTTACGAATTGGGCTGCTAACCTCAGGATCAACTGTTCAAAACTACCAGCTGATCCACTGGAGAAAGATGAGGCTTTCTACTTCTGTAAAGATTTACAGCCTCAGAAAGCCTGTACAGGGTCACTATGAGTTGGAATCAACTCCATGGCATATAACCGTCAATCACCATTATATGATTCACTTCTTTTTTGTTGTTGTTGTTGTACTCACTTCCTAGTAATTATTAATGAGT
>NW_006408986.1:763387-771059 GCF_000296735.1 Chrysochloris asiatica
GCCTATAAAAGAATATTTTAAAGAACAATCAACAAAAAAACTTAAATCAAGTTCTTAAATATATTTTCAGTAACTTTAACATGTTTTTGAAACTCTGACATTATCCTATTCTTTTTAAAACATCTAATTTTTTTTGGTGCTTCCTATATCTCCTTCTTGACAGGAAAACTGTGCTGTTTACAGTCTTTTTCTGAATAGATTTTTAGGTTCTCTATGCCCATTTTTAAATCACCTCTTGCAATGATTCTATTAATGATATATAATTCACACTCCACAGTAAATAAATATTCAAGCACAGTTTCAATTCTTCTTCCCATTTTATAAGAATTTACCATCTCACATTTATTTTGTTAAATGATACTCACTTGTTGCCGTGTCCTTTGCCTCCAGTAATAATGTCTTCCATTTAAAATTTCCAAAAACATATTTGTCATGTGCACAGTTGGTAATTTATGACCTTCATCAGATTATTAAACACTGGTTCAATTGTCCTATGTAGAAAATAGAATTACTTCACATCATATTTATATAGAATAAGAAATACATTTAAAACTATTCATGTTATGCATACTTTTCTAGCAGATAAAAGTAAAGGCCAATGCATGTAATTATCTCATTTATTATTTTTAAACTAAAACCAGATAAATTTTATTCCTAAGTAACATAAATATCCCAAATGCTAGTCAGTTCTATGGCTTGCCTAAATTGGCTTGCCTCCACAGATTGCATGCAAAGTTAGTGCTTAAATCTTATTGTTGTTGTTGTTGTTGTTGTTAGGTGCTATCAAGTCAGTACCGACTCATAGTGACTTTATACACAGCAGAGCGAAACAATGCCCGATCCTGGGTCAGTCTCACTATTGTTGCCATGCTTGAGTACATCAATGTTGCCACTTGGCCAATCCATCTCACTGGGGGTCTTCCTCTTTTTATCTGACCCTCCACCTTACCAAAGATGATATCCTTCTCCAGCAACTGGTCCCTCCTGACAATATGTCCGAAGTATGAGAAACGAAGTTTGGCCATCTTGGCCTTCAAGGAGCACTCTGGCTTCACTTCTTACAGGTGATATAAATGAGGAGAATTTCAATTTGTTATTAAAATTGCTTTCAGAAAGAAACTTAAAGTAAATGTATTTATGAGTTTACATATTTTTATTATTATTAATTTGTATTCCTTTTGTAAGGAGCTCTGGTAGCACAGTGGTTTTGAGTCAGGCTACTAACCTCAGGGTCAGCAGTTTGAAACTATCAACCAATCAATCTGCAAGAGAAAGATGAGGCTTTTTGCTCCCATAAAGTTTTACAGCTCCGGAATCCCTATACAGGCTCGCTATGAGTCAAAACAGACTCCATGGCACATATACACCATTCCTTTTGTGATGCATTGGACTACTTCATATGTCTCTTTTAGCCATAGTTTTGTAATTCCCACAAAACTACTTTTTCCTAAAGGGTCTGGGTAACAGAACATGGGGGAAGATGATAATGGATTTTATAAGCCAATGTGAGTGACTGTTAACAGGGATGATTGTGAAAACGTGTAATATTATATTAACACATCATTAAAATGAACCATCTCAGAAGCAAGAGGAGAGTCTCACTACAAACAAGGAAGAATAGAGAGGATTAGAGTACATCCTTTGGAGACAATGATAGCAGTAGAACAAAGAGCCAGTGCATGAGACAGACCAGGGAGCTTTACAATTCATGGAGCAAATAAAACTGAGTGACATAGAACAGGAGACTTGCTTGCAAAGTGGGGTGCCTCTTGCCACTTAATTTGAGGAGTTATGTTTGCTGATCCACAGAACTAGATCCAAGTGCCTTCAGGCTGAGGCCTCTGGTAGACTGGGAAGGGTTGTGAGCATTTATCAGCAGCTCTAAAAGAGTTTTGTTTTTTGTTTTAACATTGTCCAGGCAGAGAGAGACTGTTCAAACTGTAATAATTGTGCCGTGAGCATCTCTGACCCAACACTGTAACATCTTATCTTTCATAATAAAATCCGTAACTGTGAGTATGGTGTCTGAGTTCTGTGTGGCTATTGCAATAAATTCTTAAACCTTGCTAAGCAGTAGAAAGTGCAATGGAATGGATGGTTTGATGCTCATTATTTACAGCCTTAAACATCTATAGGTCCTTTGGATGCTTCCTCAATTTTTTAGTCTAGTTTTATTCACCTTATAGATATATTGTAGTAAGGTAAAATTAGCATTTTTAATACTCTGCAAAAGCAAAGTATTATTTATTTGACAAGCAGTATTTGTAAAGTTGAATTACTAGTAGTTTTTTGTTGTTGTTGGTCTTTTGTAATTTACAGGCAAATATATCACTGGCAAAATATAGGATTCCATTTATATTTAATTTTGTAAATTTTCATATAAATGTAAAGCAAATTCTATTTTAGAAGTGTCTGCCATTAGACTCAACTTATATTGCAGATATCATTTATCTATCTAACCTTATGTTGTTGCTGTTGTTAAGTGCCGTAGAGTCGGTTCCGACCCATAGCGACCCTGAACGGGGGTTTCTGAGGCTATATATCTTTATGGGAGCAGAAAGCCTCATCTTTCTCCCACGGAGCAGTTGGTAGTTTTGAACTGCTGACCTTGCGGTTCACAGCCTGATTCATAACCACTATACTACCAGAGCTCCTTATCTAACTTTATAGAAAAGCATAAAGTATTATTTTTTGTTTTCATAATTATTTTTCATTTCTTCCTAGATAGTTTCGTCTCTCTAAAACAAAATTGAAAATTATGAAAAATTCCAATGCTACACAGCCTATTCACTTTTTCCCCTCAGTTTCTTGAAAAATTTAAGAATTATAAATCAAACTTTTAGGCTTAGCATCACTATTGAATTGGATTTCATATAGTACACAAACACTTTTCTCATGAGACTCTTTAGCTTTTTACAATTTATTGTGAGAATAGCTTAAAAAGCCTTTTGACACAGACATGGTAAAAATATGAATTTGAAACTACTAGTATGGATTACATCTCAATGTAAAGAAAACAAAAATCCTCACCACTGGACGAATTAAAAACATTCTTATCAATGGGAGAAAAGATTGACGTTGTCAAGGATTTCATTCTTCTTGGACCAACTATCAACACTCACGGAAGCAGCAGTCAAGAAATCAAAGTATTAAAGATCAAAGATGTCAGCTTGAGGACTCAGGTACGTCTGATCCAAGCCATGGTACTTTCAATAACCTCATATACTTGGGAAAGATGGACAGTGAATAAGCAATAGCATAGAAGAATTTATGCTTTTGAGTTATGGTGTTGGAGGAGAATATTGAAAGTGCCATGGACTGCCAAAAGAACCAATAGATCCATTTTGGAAAAAGTGCAACCAGAGTGCCCTTTGGAGGCCAAGATGACCAAACTTCATCTTTCACACTTTGGACATATTGTCAGGAGGGAGCAGTCGCTGGAGAAAGATATCATGTTTGGTAAAGTGGAGAGTCAGAGAAAAAGAGAAAGACCCCCAACGAGATATATAGGCCAAATGGCAGTATCGATGGACTCAAGTGTGGCAACAGTAGTGAGGTTGGCCCAAGATTCGGCAGTATTTTGTTCTGCTATGCATAATGTCTCTATTGGTCAGTACCAACTCGATGGCACCTAACAAAAATAACAACAACCTTTTTAAAGCCATGCAAGGTTTTCCACCAATAGAGGAAGTTGATAGTCCCATTGATAATTGTTTTTTTCTGACATCATTATTTCCGGTTCTAGAAATGGTAGGTACATATTTATGGTCTCTGATCTATACAGCTATATTTATAGTAATTCACATTTTTACACATACTAATGCAATGTTGGAACTGAAGTCCAGTCATGATAGCAATGAATTAAAAGGAACATTATTTATAAAGATAAAATTTCCAGTTGGCATTTATAAATTCCTGGTGTGGCACTGTAGGGTAAGCACAGGTCCACAAGGAGGTTTGAACCACAAGGTCAGCAGTACAAGTTCACCATCTGCTCCTCAAAAACCCTCTACAGGGTCGCTATGAATCAGAACATACACAAAAACCCTTAACAACAACAACAAAAATTTATATATTCACTTATTGACAGGTGAAAGGTGAGAGAAAGGGGACACAGTATGAAATGGACAGTTAGTCCATAAAGTGTCAACAACAAATCCATGGGTAAAAATAAGGTAGAAATGGCAAAACCACAAAAACACATATGAGCATTCTGTTTTGTACAGTGACTGGTGTCATCATTAGGAGAGAACAACCGAATGTAATGATCAAACCCATGACTTGTGAAGTCTATCCTCATTCCTGAGGTAGACCTGTACTCACTCTTCTGGGGCCATACAATATGATAATAAATGTGGTTCTTTGATGAAGACTTTGATCTGCTGATGTTTGTCTCATTTTGCATGGAGATAGGGCTTGCTAGTCCTGTCCCTTTTCTGACATCAAACTGGTCTCATGTAAGTCTAGGGCATCATCCTGTGAACTTGATAGTTATTTTTAGTAAAAATTCAGTGATATTTAGCAGCAGCAATAAATAAGGTAATTGATGATTTATAAAAAACAATGTTAAACTTCAAAGTTAATAAAAAACACATACATTATTTCCTTATATCACATAATACTGCACTAAGATTTTTCAATCATTTGCGCTAACTCACCAACTATCAGTTTGACTGATTGGAAGAGATCCCTATTTGTGCCCATTCCAAAGAAAGATGACCCAATGGGATGTAGAAAATATCAGACAATATGTTTGATATCCCATTTGAGTCAAGTTTTACTAAATGTAATACAGAAATGGCTACAATCATACATTGACAGATAACTTCCAGAGGTTCAAGCCGGATTCAGAAGAGGACGTGGAACAAGGGCTATCAGTGCTGGTGTCCAGTGAATCTTGAGTGAAAGTAGAGAATATCAGAAAGATGTTTACCTGTGCTTTATTGACTACGCAAAGGCTTTCGATTGTGTGAATCATGACAAGCTATGGACAACATTGTGAAGTATTAGTATTCCTGAACACTTAATTGTGCTCATGAGAAATCTGTACATGGACCATAAGGCAGTTGTTTGAAAAGAACATGGGAATACTGAATGGTTTAAAATTAAGAAGGGTCTGCGACAGGGTTGTATTCTTTCACCATACTTATTCAACCTGTATGCTGAGCAAATACTACAAGAAGCTGGGTTATATGAAGAAAAAGGTGGCAACAGGATTGGAGGAAGACTCATTAACAACTTGTGATATGAAGATGATACAATTTTGCTTGCTGAAAGTAAGGAAGACTTAAAACATTTACTGATGAAAGTCAAAGAGCACAGCCTTCAGTATGGATTTCATCTCAATGTAAAGAAAACAAAAATCCTCACCACTGGACATTCTTATCATTGGAGAAATGATTGAAGTTGTCAAGGGCTTCATTCTTCTTGGCTCAACTATCAACACTCATGGAAGCAGCAGTGAAGAAATCAAACGACATATTGCATTAGGCAAATCTATTGCACCAGACCTTTTTAAAGTGTTGAAGAGCAAAGATGTCAGCTTTAAGAATAAGGTTTGCCTGACCCAAGCCATGTTGTTTTCAATAACCTCATATGCATGTGAAAGCTGGACAGTAAATAAGGAAGACTGTAGAAGAATTTATGCTTTTAAATTCTGGTGTTGGAGGAGAATATTGAAAGTGCTGTGGGCTGCCAAAAGAACCAACAGACCTTTGTTGGAAGAAGTGCAGCCAGAATGCTCCTTGAAGCCAGAATGGACAAACTTTGTCTCTCATACTTTGGACATATTTTCAGGAGGGACAAGTTGCTGGAGAAGGATATCATATTTGGTAAGATGGAGGGTCCAAGAAAAAGAGGAAGACCCCCAATGAGATGGATTGGCAAAGTGGCAGCATCAATGGCTCTAGCGTGGCAATGATAGTGAGGTTGCCCCAGGATCGGGCAGTGTTTCACTTACATAAGGTAACTATGAGTTGGTACCGACTTGATGGCACCTAACAACAACAACACCTTTAAGTCAGATTGTTTATTTTTGTTTTGGATTTGATTAATTTGCTTCTTAAAATGTTTCTTTTGGAAACTGGCTTAGTATAGGAAAAGTATTATCTCTTACTTTTGTATCTACAATCCATTTATTTATGTGCATGTGGTACTCCTCATATTATTCAATGCAGAAACAAATTTATTTTCCAATGTAAAATTCATATATTGGAATGCAGTTAATATCTGTGATAGTTAAGGATTTGTATTTACTTGACTAGGACAAGATTTTATGTGTTTTGGCAATTAAGACATAGTAATCCTCCATGATGAGATCTGCTATGAGCAATCAATTCAAAGAAAGTTTCCTGGGGGATGTGGCCTGCTTACAATATATTGAACACTCAGACCAAGCTTGCTTAATTTCTGCTGGGTCTGGATTCAGCATCTGACTCATCATCAAACCTCTAGTTCTTTTGACTTTAGCTAATGCTCTGCTCTATTGACTGCCAATCCTGGGAGTGTACAGCCATCTTACCTGCCCGATCTACCTGCCATATGACCATCCCATCTCATTCATTAGCCCTGCAGCTACATCTAACCAACAGACTTGGAACTTGCTCACTTCTACAATTGTGTTAGCCATTTCCTTGGTATAAACATAAACCTGACTTTATATGTACATATATAACCTTCAATGGTTTTGTTTTTCTAGAGTATCAAGCCTAAGATATTTGGTACCAAGATAGTTCTAGAGAAACAATTATCATAAGGATGGATTTCCAAGATAGATTCTTAAGCATAACAACTTTTAAAACCACAGGTATCTCATATCCATTAGTAAAGAAGACATTGCTAGTTCACAACATGAGGTGGCAATGCTAATATACAAAATATCATCACCTGTAGATCAAGTAAAACTTTGGGTGAGTGTGTATTTGATTTTTTTCAGCATTTTTTTTTCAGGGCGAGAAGTATAAGGACATTAGTTGATTGGTCCTACTTACAAAAAGATCAAGTGGTAAAAGAATATCAGCTTAAACACCACATAAAGGACCTCAAAGTTTCCATCTGTGTCCCAAAAGAAAACCTTATTTCTTATGGTGATAGCTGATATTGCTAAAAAACAAACCCAAAGACTTATCCTAACAGTGGTTGAATTATAATACTAACAGAATTCCCAAAATCAGATGATACTTGATGTTAAAGTGAGGGAATTGTTTTGGAAAAAATGTGATTCCAAAACTTGTAGTGGGGGCATATAGGCATATTATCAGGAAGCTGGGCACATAGTACTACTAAATTCTGTTGACACCCTTATCAAAATCTTCTTCACATCTAAAGAAATTGGTCCAACTTTTTTTCTGATCCTTATCAGTAAAGTCATTTTCTCCTTTGCCCACACTTGATAAGATTAATCAAATTGTACCTGATCAGATGGTGAATGAAGCTTGTTTATGTCTTGCAAGACATTGCTGAATGTATCCAGATAAAACCTCAACCAATTATTGCTTCCAGATCTATAACTGGATTTAAGTCCTAGCAAGCCCCAAGAGGTTAAGAAAAAAGTTATGACTCAGGAAGATGTACACAAACTCCAAAAGAACTGCTTGACTTTTCTGTTGTTGTTGTTGTTAAGTGCCATGGAGTCAATGCCAACTCATATTATCCTGTATAGGGTTTCCAAGGA
>NW_006408986.1:771708-773413 GCF_000296735.1 Chrysochloris asiatica
AATATGTCCATAGTGCAAGAGATGGAATTGTGCCATCCTGACTTCTAAGAAACAATATGGCTGCACTTCTTCCAAGACAGATTTGTTTGAACTTCTAGAAGTCACAGTATTTTTAATATTCTTCTCCAACACCACAATTCAAATTCATCAATTCTTTTATAATTTTACTTATTCACTGGCCAAATTACATGAACATATGAAGTGATTACATATATCATGGGTCAGGTGCACCTCACTCCTCAAACTGGTATCATTATATTTATCTACAGAAAAGTTTATGCCTAGGGAAAAGATCACACAGTTGTAGAGGTAGCAAGCCCCAAGTACATTGGTCAGATGTAAAGCTGGAGGCAATGTTGCAAGGTGAATAAGCCAAGATGACCAGGTGCTGACAACTCCCTGGATTGGCTTTCATTTGTATGGATCATGAAAAACTATGGACAACATTGCAGAGAATGAGTATTTCAGAACACTTAATTGTTCTCATGAGGAATCTATGCACAGACCAAGAAGCAGTTGTTCAAACAGAGAAGAGAACACTGAGTGGTTTAAAATTAGGAAAGGTGTTCAAAAGTGTTTTATTACTTTACCATACTTATTCAATCTGTATACTGAGCATATAATCCAAGAAGTTGGATTATATGAAGACGAGCATGGAACCAGGATTGGAGGATGGCTCATTAACAACATGAAATATGCAGATGATACAATCTTCCTTGCTGAAAATGAAGAGGACTTAAAATACTTGCTAATGAATATCAAAGATCACAGCCTTTGGTATGGGTTTCATTTAAATAAAAAGAAAACTAAAATCATCACAACTAGACAAATAAACAGCATCCATATAAATGGAGAAATTATTGAAGTTGTCACAGACTATAGAATTGATACATTTGAGTTATGGTATTGTTATTTTTGTTGTTAGGTGCCATTGAGTTGCTACCGACTCACAGCGATCCAATTCACAGCAGAAAGAAACACTGTCTGATCCTCGGCCAATCCAATATTGTTGCCACACTTGAGTTCATCGATGCTGCCACCTTGCCAATCCATCTCGTTGGGGTCTTCCTCTTTTACTCTGACCTTCCACTCTACCACACATGAAATCCTTCTCCAGCGACTGGTCCCTCTAGACAATATGTCCAAAGAATGAGAGATGAAGTTAGGCCATCCTGGCCTTCAAGGAGCACTCTGGCTGCACTTCTTCCAACACGGAGCTTTTGGTTCCCTTAGCAGCCCATCACACTTTCAAAATTCTTCTCCAACACCATAACTCAAATGCTTCAATTTTTCTATGGTCTTTCTTATTTACTGCCATCCAAGATCCATCAGACATCAGCAATGATATCCCTCATTCCACGGACTCTTCTGAATCCAGCTTGAACCTCGAGAAATTCTCTGTCAATAAATGCTTGCAGCCGTTTCTGTATTACCTTTAGTAAAACTTTACTCACATGGGATATCAAAGAGATTGTCTGATGATTTCTGCCTTCCATTGAGTCACCTCTCTTTGGAATGGGCACAAATACGGATGTCTTCTAATTAGTTGGCCAGATAGCTGTCTTCCACATTTCTTGTCATAGATGAGTGAGTGCCTTCTGTGCAGCCTAACTTTCTTGAAAGATTTCTATTTTATTTCATCAATTCCTGGTGACTTGTTCTTTGCCAATTCTTTCAATGCACCTTGGACTTCCTTCTTCTGTAT
>NW_006408986.1:776028-777149 GCF_000296735.1 Chrysochloris asiatica
CATAGTAAACCATGTGGTTGTCAGATTCAAAATGGCCAATACCAGTTCATTTTAGCTCACTAATGCCTAAGATATCAATGTTTATGTGTTCCATTTAATTTTTTGGACAAATTCCAATTTTCCAAGATTCATACTTCATGCATTCCATGTTCCAATTTTCAATGGATGTTTATAGCTGTTTCTCTTCATTTTTAGTTGTGCCCCATCAGCAAATGATGGTCCCACAGGCTTTACTTCATTCACGTCATCATGGTGAAATTTACTCTGAGGAGGCAGCTATTCCCCAGTTGCATTTTGAGTGACTTCCAACCTGAGGGGCTCATTTTCTGGTTCTGTATCTGACAGTTTTTCTCTATTACTCATAAGGTTTTTAGTGACTGAGTATTCGGAAGTAGTTCATCATTCCCTCTTTGTAGACTGTCTTCATCTGGAAACTCATCTGAAACCTGTCCACCATGGGTCACCCTGCTGATATTTAAAATACTGGTGGCATAGCTTTCAGAATCACAGCAACTCACAAACCACCAGTGTTACAAACTGACAGACGAGTAGTAGAAATTATGATATTGGAAGAGAATATTATAAGTACCATGGACTGACAAAAGAACAAACAATTCTATGTTGGAATAAGTACAGTCAGAATGCTCCTTGGATCCAGGATGGCCAGATTTCTTCTCTCATACTTAGGACATCTAAAGGGAACAATCCTTGGAGAAAGAGATATAATATTTGGTGAAGTAGAGGTTTGGAGAATAAGTGGAAGACCCCCAATGAGATTGATTGGCACAATGGTGGCAGAAATGGCCTCAGGCTTAGCAAAGATTGCAAGGTTTTATTGGATCAGGCAGTGTTTCATTATATTGTGCATAAGTTCTCTATAGTTGTGCCCATTCTACAGTACATAACAACAACAACAATATGCATCTGAAAGTTGGACAACGAATAAGGAAGATCATAGAAAAATTGATGCTTTTGAGTTATGGTGTTGGAGGAGAATATTAAAAGTACCATGACTTGCCAAAAGAACAAACCAATTTGTGTTGGTAAAAGTACAGCCAGATTGTGCGTTGGAAACCAGGATGGCCAGAATTCATCTGTCATTCTTTGGACATATTATGAGG
>NW_006408986.1:780449-781157 GCF_000296735.1 Chrysochloris asiatica
CACATACGAGTAACAAACAAGAGCAGGCCACTGCTTCAAGCACAAAGAAGGAAAGGTCAGATGATGAGATAGGTGCAAAATTCAGACCTAGCAAAAAAGCAAGCTTTATCTGAAAGTTTCACATATTGGAAATGGGCCACATCTCTTAGAAACTACATTTGAATTGATTGGATGCTCATAGCATATTTAATAATGGAGGATTACTATATCTTACCTGCCAAACCACTGAGAATCGTGGCCCAGTCAATTTGAAACAAAACTTAACTATGGCATATGTTTTGGTTGTTGTTTTGTTGTTGTCAGGTGCCATAAAGTTGGAACTGACTCATAGCGACCCCATGCACAGCAGAACGAAACAATGTCTGATCCTGGGCCATACTCACTATTGCTGCCACACTTGACGCCATCAATGATGCCATCTGGCTGATCCATCTCGTTGGGGGTCTTCCTTTTTTTTTCTGATCCTCCATCTTACCCGGTATGACATCCTTCTCCGGTGACTGTTCCCTCTTGACAATATGTCCAAAGTATGAGAGACGAAGCTTAGCCATCCTGGCATCCAAGGAGCACTCTGGCTGCACTTCTTCCAAAACAGATCTATTGATTCTTTTGACAGTCCATGGCACTTTTAGTATTCTCCTCCAACACCACAACTCAAAGGAATCAATTCTTCTACGATCTTCCTTATTCACTGTCCAGCTTTCGCAT
>NW_006408986.1:782187-783454 GCF_000296735.1 Chrysochloris asiatica
ATAACTGAAGGGATAAATAGAAAATTGTACCAGAATAGTTGGAGATCTAATTTCTTCCTTCCTAATAATAGATGGAATATCAAGAGGATGATCAATATTTAGAGAATCTGAACACTGTAAATAATCAGATCTATCAGATATATTTGCAGTCCTGGAGTGGCGCTGTGGATTAATGCACCAGACTGAAAAGCCATTTGAACTGCAAGATCGGCGGTTCAAGCTCACCAGCTGCTCCTTGGATACCCTATACAGGATCACTATGGGTCGGAACTGACTCAACAGCACTTAACAACAACAACAACATCAGATATATTCAGACCAGTCCACCCAAAAATAGAATGTTTTCTTTTCAAGTGCATCTGGGAAATTTTTGAAAATAGACCAATTTTTATCTTGGACCAAAATACAAGTTTTCAGATTTGAAAATATTGTAATTATATAAAGTATCATTTCCAAACATAATAAAATTCTTTTTTCTTTTTTTTTAAGTTTTTATTGTGAGGTTTACATGGGAGAACATCAGCCCTACACTCAACCTATCTCATTTTGTTTCATTGAAATGATTACCTACCCCTCCATGCATTATCAAATAACCAAAGGGTACACCACACAGGCCTACCGCCTGGCCACCAACACACAACTCTTCTCCCTCCCTGAGTGCAGTGTCCCCAGCCATTCCATCTGTCCACATCATCCTCTCTGTCTCCATCCCTGGCATCACTGCCTTTCTGGGTAGGGTCCTTCTCACTTGATGGTCCCATGGACCTCTGCTCCTGGGCTGCAAAATCAATCACTCCCCTTCTTTTGTCAAAAAACATCTACCTCTATATTTCCTACCCTCACAGTCAGTCCTGATGGCAATCATTCACTACTGTGCCACAAGAGTCTTATTCACATTCCCTTTCAGGAACCTGGTCCCAAAGGATTGGAAAATACTCAGTAGTGTTTCTACCTTCCCCCACCCTGCCTGGAACTAGGCTCCTTCTTGAAAGCTTGTAAGCCAGTCATTTCTTGCCTTTATAGCACCCTCCCCCCCTTTCGTTAGCCAATGTCTAAGTTGCCCATCCTTGTCCACCCTGTGTACCTAGGGGGGTGGGAGTGATTCTCACTGTAAAGACTTATTCTCTTTTTTGAGTTACTACATTCATAAGTATAGGTAAAGTTCATCATATTGTAGCAGGTTACTGGTTTTTTCCCCTTTTCTTCTTCTTCTAAGTAAAGTTCTGATCATCCAGCCATCGAAGCAAGGTCAAGTGGGTACAATCTG
>NW_006408986.1:785159-787007 GCF_000296735.1 Chrysochloris asiatica
AGGAAGACTCCCAATGAGATAAATTTGCCAGGTGATGGCATCGGTGGACTCAAGTGTGTCAATAGTAGTGAGGTTGGACCAGGATTAGGCAGTGTTTCGTTCTGCTGTGCATAGGGTTGCTATGAGTTACTGCCAACTCGATGGCACCTACCAACAATAACAACAACAATGGAGCTCTGGTAGCGGAGAGGTTAAGTGTCAGATTGCCAACTTCAAGATCAGCAGTTCAAACTACCAGCGGTTCCACACGAGAAAGATGAGGCATTCTGCTCCCGTAAAAATTTACAGCCTTGGAAACACTGTTCAGGGTCACTATGAGTTGGAACTGACTCCATGGTACTTACCAACAACAATAGCAATGGCATGTGATCGTGAACATTTCTTCACATGCTTGTTGGCTGCCCAGATCTCTTCCTTGGTGAAGTGTCTTTTCATGTCCTGTGCCCATTTTCCAATTGGGTTGTTTGGCTTTTTCTTGTAGAAGTGTTGTAGTTTCCTATGTATTTTGGAAATGAGTCCCTTGTCTGATGTGTCATTGCAAAATATTTTTTCCCATTCTGTGGTTTCCCTTTTTACTCTTTTGGAGAATTCTTTTAATGCACATAAGTTTTGATTTTTAGTATGTCCCACTCATCTATAATGTCTACTTTTGTTTGTGTACTTTTCAAAATGTTTGGTAGTTTCTGTATTCCCTGTATTAGAGCCCTCACGTTTGTCCTTATTTTTTCATTGATGACTTTCATAATTTTGGGATTCACATTTAGGTCTTCAGTCCATGCTGAGTTGGTTTTTGTATAGAGTGTGGGGTAAAGAAAGGTCTTGTTTCTATCTTTTGCATATCGCTTTCCAGTTCTGCCAGCACCATCTGTTAAAGAGACTATCTCATCCCATGTAACATACCTAGGCACTTTTGGAAAATCAGTTGGCTGTATGTGGATGGGTTAATTTCTAGATTCTCAATTCTGTTCCATTGATCAATGTATCTTTCATTGTACCAGTACCAGCCTGTTTTGACTGTAGCTGTGTAGTAGATTTTGAAATCAGGGAGTGAGAGGCTTCCAACTTTGTTCTTCTTCTAGAGCAGTGCTTTGCTTATCATGGGTCTCCTTGTTTTTCATATAAAGTTTGTAATCATCTTTTTTCATCTCTTTGAAGAATGTCACTGGAATCTGGATTGGGATTGCATTATATGTGTAAATTACTTTGGATAGTATTGACATTTTCACAATGTTGAGTCTTCTTATCCAGGAACATGGTATGTTCTTCCACTTTTGTAAGTCTCTTTGGTTCCTTGTAGTAGTGTTTTGTATTTATTTTTATAGGTCCTTTGTTTCTCTGATTACATTTATTCCTAAACATTTCATCCTTTGAGTGGCTATTGTAAATAGTATTTCTTTCTTAATGTCTTTTTCAGTGCTGTCATTGTTATTATAAAATAATCCAACTGATTTTTGTATGTTGATCTTATACCCTGCCACTTTGCTGAATCTTCCAATGATGTCTAGTAGCTTTTTACTGAGTCTTTGGGGTTTTCTATGTATAGGATTATATCATCTGCAAATAAGGAGAGTCTTATTTCCTCTTTGTCAATTTGGCTGCCTTTAATTTCCCTATCTTGCCTTATAACTCTGGATAATACTTCCAAAACAATATTGAAAAGGAGTGGTGACAAAGGGCATCCTCTTCTGGGTCCTGTTCACAGAGGGAAGGCTCTCAGTTTCTCTCCATTGAGAGTGATGTAAGCTTTGGTTTTTGCATATATGCTCTTGATTATATTGAGGAATTTCCCTTCTATTCCTACTTTGTTGA
This sequence comes from Chrysochloris asiatica, assembly GCF_000296735.1. NCBI lineage: Eukaryota > Metazoa > Chordata > Mammalia > Afrosoricida > Chrysochloridae > Chrysochloris > Chrysochloris asiatica. The sequence continues at coordinate 786,969 of NW_006408986.1, forward strand.
GTGTTTTTATAAGGAATTGATGTTGGATTTTGTCAAATG
>NW_006408986.1:788369-792907 GCF_000296735.1 Chrysochloris asiatica
AAGGTTTGCTTCATATATCTTGGTGCTTTTTCATTGGGAGCGTAGATATTTATTATGATTATGTTGTCTTGCTCATTTGACCCTTTGATATGAGATAGTGTCCTTCTTTATCTCTTATACTGGTATTTGTCTTAAAGTTTACTATATCAGAGATTAGAATTGCTACTCCTGACTGTTTAGTGTTGTAGTTAGCTTGATATATATTTTTTCCATCCTTTAACTTCTAGTCTGTTTTTGTCTTTGTGTGTATGGAGCATATTGAAGGGTCTTGTTTTCTTATCCAATCTGCCACTCTCTGTCTCTTCACTAGTGCATTCAATCCATTGGCATTCAAAGTAATTATTGATAGATATGAACTAATTGCTGCCATTATATTAATTTTTAGTATTGCCGTTCATTCCATTGCCTTCTTGTGCTGAGTTTGTGTTTTTTGTGCTATTTCTTGTAGGTTTCTTAGTTTTATTGTTTTGCTTAGAAGTTCATTTTCTTGGTAAATTGTGTAGTATTAACTTTCTTTAGGGTTACCTTATAGTCTATTAACTTTTTTCTCCATTTCAAACTCTGCCTTTGTGGGATGGCTGCAGAGGGAGTCCCATCTGGAACAATTCCTAACTCGCAGGATTTTCCTTTATACCATGATTTTTCCACTTGTGCATGCCAAGAAACTGATGTCCTTGACCTTATGTTAGATCCAGAGCTCTGGTAGTGTTCCATGAGTGCAACTTCTCTGGGTTTTCAATCCCTATCTCACGAAGCCTTTCCTACATGTCTGTTTCTGCTGTCACCCAAACTGGAAACCCCTAAAATTCTTGTTAAGTGCTGTCAAGTAGGTTCCAATGCATAGTTACCCTGTGTAGGGTTTCCAAGGCTTCACTTCTTTGTAGGACCAGAAAGTCTCATCTTTCTCCTGCATAGTGACTGGTGGCTTGAACAGCAGACCTTGCAGTTTGCAGTCCAGTACTTGGTTGCATGTAGCCACTGCACTCAAAATATTATAATAGAATGGCAAATATAAAGCAAAATGGCAACTGAAAGACTCAAAAAGAAGAGGAATTAAAAAAAAAAATGTATCAAGTATTAAAGATCTTAAGGTAAATAGAGACAAAACTTATAGTAAAGATACAAAAAATTCTGAGGTTCAGCAAAAGGAGTGCTTAGAAGGAAATTTATAGTTGTAAACTCCTATATTAAAAAAGAAGCAACCTCTCATATAAGCTATCTAACTGTAAATATTAAGAAATTAGAAAAAAAAAAGAACCAAACCACAGCTTAGAGAAGGAAAGAAATAATGTACTATAGTGATGTAGTCCTGATCTGGTGCTATAGGATAATCACTCAACAGCAAGCTTGGTTTGAACTGCAAAGTCAGTGGTTCAAAATCACCAGCCACTCCTCAGAAATGTTATACATGATCACCATGGATCAGAACTAAATAGATGGTATTTAACAACAGAAACAAGTGATATAGGGAGTTACGTGTTGGACTGTATATCCAAAATCAGCAAAATCAGTCCAAATTTGAATTCACCAACAATTCTGTATTCCACTGAGTCACCTCTCGTTAGAATGGTGAATCTCTATGAATCTCTCCAAATCAGCTGATCCAGTAGCTATCTTTCCAACTTATTTTTATTAAAGCATGAGTGCCTGCAGTGCCATATACGTTTGTTGGAAGAGTTTACTTTGTATTCCATCCATTTGTATTCCATCAATGTAGTCGTGAGAAACCTGTCCATAGACCAAGAGGCAGTTATTAGAACAGAGCAGAGGTTACGGAATGGCTTTAAATTAGGAAAGGTGTGCTCCAGGGTTGTATTCTTTCACCCTCAATTCACATGCTGAGCACATAATCTGAAAAGCTGGATCATATGAAGAAAAAGGTAACATCAAGTCTGTAGGAGAACCCATTAGCAAACTGCGATATGCAGATGATACAACCTTGCTTTCTGAAAGCAAAGATGACTTAAAATACTTACTTTTGAAGATCAAGGAACAAAACATTCGGTATGGGTTGCATTTCATTGTAAAGAAAAAATAATCCTCAACACTAAATCAATAAATAGCATTCATGTAAATGGAGAAAATATTGAAGTTCTCAAAGACTTCACTTTGCTAGGAACAACTATCTACACTCTTGGAAGCAGCAGACAAGAAATCAACTATGTATTGCTTTAGGCAATTCTGTTTCACAAGATCTGTTTAAAGTGTTCAAGAGCAAAGATATCAGTTTGAGGACTCCATGGCACCTAACAACAACAACAGTAACAACAATCATTCCACAGGAGAAATAGATGCTTTTCTGCTCCTGTAAAGATTTACAGCCTCAGAAATTCTACTTTGGGTGGCAATGGCTCAGAGTCTGTTGGATAACAGTAGGAGAATGGAGATAAATGAAGAATGTTGTTGTTGTTGTTGTTAGGTGCCATCAAGTCGGAACCGACTCATAGCGACCACATGCACAGCAGAACGAAACCATGTCCGATCCTGGGCCAACCTCACTACCGCTGCCACACTTGAGTCCATCAATGCTGCCACCTGGCCAGTCCATCTCATTGGGGGTCTTCCTCTTTTTCTCAGACTCTCCATCTTACCAAGCATGATATCCTTCTCCAGAGACTGTTCCCTCCTGACAATATGTCCAAAGTATGAGAGATGAAGTTTGGCCATCTTGGCCTATAAGCAGCACTCTGGCTGCACTTCTTCCAAAACAGATCTATTGGTTCTTTTGGAACCCCATGGCATTTCTAGTATTCTCCTCCACCACAGTTCAAAGGCATCAATTCTTATGTGATCTTTCTTATTCACTGTTCAGCTTTCACATCCATATGAGGTTATTGAAAATACCATGGCTTGGGTTAGGTGCACCTTAGTCCTCAAGCTGACATGAAGAATGAAGAATGGGTGGGAAGGGGGAAGTGTGTGTGTAAGGAGAGGAATGAACAAAATTAAAGATGATTCTTTACCGAGTCAACAAAGTTAACAAGCCATTAAATGAATTGATTAAATAATATAGGGAAAACTCAAATATCTAAAATCAGAACAGAAAAGGACATATTATTATAGATTTTAAATAGATCATATAATACATTGAGATGAACAACTGTATACAAGTAACTCAGACAGCCTTTGTGAAATGTACAACTTCTTAGAAAGTACAATCCCGCAACACTGACCTAGGAAACTAGAAAAAAAAAAAAAAAAAAAAAGCCATAGCAAATAAAAAGATTAAATGAGTACTCCGAAACTTCAACAATAAATAGAAGCCAATAACACATTGGTTTCAAATGTTGGAAAAGGTTTCAGCAGAGACACTTCCTAAATCAATTAATGATGTTCATTTTACCTGGATACCAAAGTCAGATAATAGACTTTGACCACGAAAGACCAAAAAAAAAAAAAAAAAGAGAGAACTAAAAATCAATAGTCCTTTTAATATGCATGCAAAAATCCTCTGCAAAATGTTAAGACATTTGAACACCACAATATATGAAGATGATTATCAACTGTAACCAAGTGGGATTTATCTCAGGAAGGAGGGCTGCTCATTATACAAAATGAATAAAGGCAATGCAGTACATTAATAGAATGAAGTAGGACAATATTAATGATCATCTCATGTAACAAAGAAAAATCTGTTGAAATTCAAAACCCATTCATGGTAAATAATATTTAAATATAGTAATTAAAAAACCAGAAAATTAGGAATAGAATAGAAATGTAATAGAAATGTCCTCAACAAACATAATTTATGAAAACCCACAGCAAACATCATACTTACTGATAAAAGATAAAAAGACTTTTCCTTGAGTAGCAGAAACAATAAAAGAATGTCACTTTCATACTGTTACTCAAAGCTGTTGTTAATGTACTAACCTGAACTATTGACAAGAAAAATATAAAGACAACCTTATTGGAGAGAAATACCTAAATCTATCTCTATTTGAAAAATGGCATGACCCTATATACATATAGAAAATGTCAACATATTGAAAGAAAATAAATTTAGAAAATATACAATATGAAGGAGGTTTAAAAATTGTATGAAAGATTCATTGTCATTTACTGCCTAATATCCACTGTATTGCTCTGAATTAACAGTAAACAATATGGAATTTGATTAAGAAATGAAGAAAGCAATTCAATTTACAGTAGTATCTGCAAAAATAAAGATAACTATTGTTAAGTACATCAAGTTGTTTCTGACTCATAGTGACCTTCTATAGGATATCTAAGACACAACGGGTTTGAACTACTGACCATGTGGTTAGCAGGTCAGTGCTTATTCTACTGTATAGGAAAAAGTTTACAATGAAAACTAAAACAAAATATGATGAAAAAAGAGAACCTAAACGAATGGAAAAATATCCACTTTTCATGAAATAGAAGATATAATATTGTTAAGATGTCAATACACCCAAAATGATCCACCTATTCAATGTTGTTGTTGTTAAGTGCCATCAAGTCAGTACTGACTCATGGCAACCCTATGCACAACAGAACAAAACACTGCCCGGTTGTCCTGTGTCAGCCTCACAATT
>NW_006408986.1:794777-795563 GCF_000296735.1 Chrysochloris asiatica
TGGGATATGACCAAGGTCATATTTTGGCTCTTGTGGACTTGTTTGAATTTTTTTTAAACTTCAGGCAGAACTTGTATATTAGCAATTGGTGGTCTGCTCCACAGTATGCCCAGCCTTGTTTTGACTGATGATAGCTTTTCCACTGTCTCTTTCCACATATGTAGTTAATTTGATTTCTGTGTATTCTGTGTGTTGAGGCCCATGTGTATAGTCATCTTTTATGCTGTTTAAAAAAGGTAGTTGCGATGAAGAATTCATTGGTCTTGCAAAATCCTATCCTGAGTTCTCCAACATCATTTCTATTATCAATGGTTCCAATCATTGCATTCCTATCGCCAATAATTATCAATATGTCTTTACTACGTGTTAGACCAATTTCAGACTGAAAAAAAATTGGTAGAATTCTTCAATTTAATCTTCACTGGCTTTAATGACTGAAGTGTAAATTTGAATAATAGAGGTATTTACTGATCTTCCTTGTAGGCATATGAGTATTATCCTATCACAGGCAGCATTGTACTTCAAGAAAGATCTTGATCTATTCTTTTGATGATTATTCCTCCTCAAATTATCAGATACAAAATGGCCAATGCCAGTCTATTTCAGCTCATAATGACTAAGATATTGATAGTTTTGTGTTCCATTTCATTTTTGATAACTTCCAAGTTTCCTTGATTCATACTTTATACATTCCATGTAAGAATTATTAATAAATGGTACTGTTGTTTCTCTTTATTTTGAGTTTTTCCCATCAGCTAATGAAGTTCCAGAGGGCTTTACTCCATT
>NW_006408986.1:796464-801651 GCF_000296735.1 Chrysochloris asiatica
GGATTAAAGACCTAAATATAAAGAACTAAAATCATAAAATTATTAGAAGAAAATATATTGGGAAATATGCTCCTGGAGTCCTGGTGTGGTGCTGTAGGGTAAGCACTGGACTTAAGCTCTGTATGAACCAAAAGATTGGTCATTCAAACTCACAAGCTGCTCCTTGGAAACACTATACAAGTTCACTATGAGTCAGAACTGACTGAACAGCATTTAACAACAACCGATTTTGTAAAATTTTCTTATATAAACACCAAAAGAACAAATAAAATGGAAAATTACAAATACACTGAATTTTATAAAAATTTGGAAAGAATATCTCAACAAAGGAACTTCAGAAAATGAATTGACACCCAACAGAACGTGAGAAATCATTTGTGAATTACATATCTAATAAGAGTTTAGAATCCAGGGTATATAGTTAGCTCCTACAACTAAAAACAAAAACAAAAACAAAAAACAACACAAAACTTAAAATGAGATTTGTTTTCTCTAAGGGAGATATGCAAATATCCAAAGAGTACATGAAAAGTGTTCAACAATATTAGTTATCAGGGAAATGAAATGACAATAAAAAACAAAATGAGATCTCATTTCATACCTACTAATCTTCTGGTGTGGTGCTGTGAATCAGCACTGAACTGTGATTCACAAGATCAGCAGTGCAAACCCACTAACTGCTCCTCGGAAACCCTGTGAATGGGAACCAACTCGACAGCACTTAACAACCCCCACAATATCAAGCCAATATTCAGGAAGTTTATTCTTACTTATGAAGACTCCATGTGTATCAAACTAGAACAGTGCCTCATCGGGTTTTCAATGATTGGCATTTTGGAATGTCTGGCATTTGATTGAGGCATTTTTTGGTAGACATGAATCTGAAAACTTTGGGTTGGCAGCCTAGCTCATTCAATGTTTGTACCACAGAGGATGCCTATCTAAGACTTATTGTTATTGTTAAGTGCTGTCAAATCATTTCCTACTCATAGAGATCCCATAGAGGGGTCCTAAGGAATATCTTAGTATGGGTTTAGAATGGGTTTAAACCACCATTTATCTAGAAGGAAATAGAGGGCATTTTACATAGCTCAAACAATATGTTATAAAGAGCAAGCTTTAAGAAAATATGGTAGCTGATAGCATGGGTTTGTATGCCTCCAAGAATGGTCACAGGCCATTACTGTAAAAATTTAAGAAAATATTTCCATACTAAATGAAAAAAAAAAAAAAAAGTTACTGGATGGACTACCTTTTTAAGTATTCTAATAAATTATTGTTGTTGTTGTTAAGTACCGTGGAGTCAGTTCCGACTTATAGTGACCCTGCATAGTGTTTCCAAGGCTGAAAATCTTTACGGGAACAGAAAGCCTCATCTTTCTCATGCAGAACAGCTGGTAGTTTCAAACTGATAACATTGAGGTTAACAGCCTGATTCATAACAACTACACTATCAGAGCTTCTTCTAATCAATTATAGAATTCTATAATTCTAACCAATTATATGTTGTTATTGTTAAGTGCTGTTGAGTCAATTCCAACCCATAGCAATCCTATATAGGGTTTATTAGGAGCAGCTGGTGAGCTAGAACACCTAAAAAGGATTCTAGAATTTGCCCAGGGAAATAGGATTCTTGTTAAACCTTTGTAGAGTGTGAGACCTTAGGTAGAATCCTGAGCCCCATCCAGAACCTTCTGAGGTGGGACATTACCACTTGAAAGGACATGCAGACCAACCCAGAATAATTAGAGGAACAGAAGATATTTCTTAAAAGTAAGTTGAGCGGGAAAAACAAAAACAAAAACAAAAACAAATGTCAGACTGTTTGGCTATTACAAGAACAAACAAGCTGTTTGCCTGGAAACAATCAAGGCAAGCCATCAAGGCCCTTCAGGACAAGGCCCTTCAGGAACACACAAGCAGGCTTGTAAGCTCACTGGTAACTGCATTGGTCTATTTGTGAGTGGAAGTGGGGGAAAGCCAGTAATGAAGACATGGGCTGAGTTTGACTATGCTCCATAGACTCTTGTCAACTTCGAGATGAGAAAGAGAAGAGGAAGGGCTGGTTGCTCCGAAGTTTGGGGAGACTTGGGAACTCCTAAGCCAATGAACACTGATCTAACCACTGGGAGTTAGAGCTGCAAGTGAATCATCCAGCTGATATGAAGTGGGGGTAGGTGCACAAGAATGCCCAAACTTTCAGATAGTACACATATGACCTAACTTGGATGGCTTGATGATCAGAACTTGACTATAGGAAGATAAAGAAGTTTGGTACAAGAAGCAAGTGTAAATTACTATAATTTGATGAACATGACCTTTGCTTGTGAATACAGTTGCTCAAAATACCAACCGAGAGGGAAGGAGTCTTCATATCAAAGATCAAGCCTATCCTTTCAGTACACATGGTTGATAGGGACAAGCAACTGAGACATTGGCAGCTTAAAAGGGGGGGGGGAGGCTATAAATTCACAATGTGGCTGGCTTACAAGTTTCATGAGGAAGTTTACTTTTAGATTGATGGAAATAAGGTAGAATCCCCACTGAATAGTTTTCATTTTGTCTGGATGGATCTAGTGAAAGGAAATGGGAAAAGGATTCTTTTGATGCATTAATGAGTAATTGTTATGATGTCTAATTGAGAGGATCACAACTGTAAATGTAGAAGATGTGTAACAAAAAGGAGGGAGTAGTTAATCTTTACATACCAGGACCAAGGTTCCTAGGACCTTCAGGAGAGAAGAACATAAGCAGAACATGATTTTAGCCAGAGAAACATTAACACCAGAGTTGGAGGCAGAGGTGATGGCATGAAGAGATAGAGCAGCTGAGGACTATAGACAAATGGAAAGAGAAAGGTTGTGCTGGCAGGCAGGAGACTGGCTAACAACATGTGCCTTTTGGTTATTTAAACTGTTATATATTCCTGAGTGTTTTTGTTTACATCAAAAAAAGGTGGGGGTGGATAGAGGCAAATATTGTTAACTGATGGCATATATAAAGGATTATAATCATTGCAATGAAACAAAATACTATTGGTTGAGTACAGAATCATTGTTCTCCCATGTAAACTATTATTCAATTCTCAATAAAAGTTTTTTTTGTTGTTTTTAAAGAAAGAAAGCTTAAATGTTTCTGCTCATAATAAATGTTATTTTTCATAATTTAAAAATGCTCTAAAATATGTTTTGCTTTGTTAAATGAAAGAAACGATCCCTACTGGGGCAGTGATTAAAGTGTTTGGTGTCTAACTTAAAGGTCGGCCATTGTATTATACCAAGTGCTCTGAAGGAGGAAGATGTGGCATTTACTTCCATAAAGAGTGTTGTTGTTGTTATATTAAAGATTATAGTCTTGGAAACCTTATGGGGAAGTCCTGTAAGATTGCTATGCATAGGAATCCACTTCATGGCAATGGGTTTGGTGTTTGGTATGAAAGACTGTCAAGTATTGAACATGGAACTACATAATCAACCAAAATAATCTAAAATTTTATTGTTGACATCTTAGTGAAATACATAAGCAGCTTTACAAATTAGTAAATTTTCAAAATAAATAGCTTACTGGTCTACATTGAAATTTGAACCCATACATTTATTTTCATAAGTCAAGCAAATTTTTCTTACTGGAATAACTTATCCATTAAATATTTTTTCAAGTCATTGAGAAGTTCATACTTTTTATGGTATATAGATATTAAGCCAAGAGCACTAATTAATGTTCTCCTCCAGTGCCACAGTAAATCTTTAACAATACTGCCTGTTAATATGAAGGGAAGCAGATGTTTTTCTCCATAGTTATTTTCTGAAAAGAAGCACATAATAGTTTTGATAAGCCTGTGCTTTCATGCTTTGTGAAACTTTCTAGTAATTCCTAAAGTACAATTCTAAGTAACTCTGAAAAACAAGTATAATATTTTAATTTTATCTTAGTTAAATATTGCTTTTTATTTTAGGATTTATCTCTTATTGTAAATTAAATTAAATATCCCAAATTTCAAAAAAGAAAAAGTGGTCATGGAAAGTATATGTAATAGTTAAATTTTGTGTCAACTTTGCTGGGCCAGGATTCTCAGTGGTTTGAGATTCATCAATAGGTACTTCAATTCTTCTTCTCTTATACAAGCAAGTTCATGGCATGTGCATATTGCAAGTTGTTAATGTGTCTATCTGTAATCTTAATGCTGTGTTCTTCTTTATGTAGTCTGCCTTCTAAAACTATTGGCTCAGCATACAGATTAGATTAAGTACAGTCAAAGCACGCAACACATACACATACTTTATCTCATTTTAAACCAAATGATATTTATTTGCTCTGTTCAAATGACTGCCTCTTGGTCTAAGTACAGGTTCCATATAGCACAATATTATGCATATTTTTTTTTTTTATTATCCACACAGACTAATGCTTTTCATAATCAATAATACACAAACAAATATCTTTCTGGTATTCTCTGCTTTCAGTTAAGATCCATTTAATGTCAGCAGTGATATCATTAGCAGCGATATCTCTTCTGAATCCAGTTTAAATTTCTGACAACTCCATGTAAATGTACTGTTCTAATAGTTTTTAATTATCCACAAATATTACAGACATAGAAAACATGTGGGGCTTTTCTACCCTTAATTTTTAACATTATATAAAAATGTCTCCTTTTCTATTATTCCCATCTATTCTAGGTAGATTTCGATCTTTATATATTCCCTGTTATTTTCTCTGCCATTGGTTAACTATCGCAATTTAAACATGTGACATGTTTTTATTAATTTTCATGTATCTTTCTTTCTTAAACATAGAATTATTCTAGGGAGATAAAAATTTTAACTCATCATCATATTCCAAGTGCTCACTTTGTGATAATTATATAGGTATTCTTCCTATTTTCTGTTGAATTCACTTCTTCTATAATGAAATGAGAAGGTGCTCTGGTAGCATAATGGGTTATGTAGGAGCTGGACTGCTAACAAGGTCAGCAGTTCAAATCTACCAGAAATTCTGCAGGAGAAAGATGAGGCTTTCTGTTCCTATAAAGTTTTACAGTCTTGTAAAATCCTATACAGTTTGTTAAGAGTTGGAACTGACTCGACAGCAGAACCACCACCAACCATCTCCTTAATATAAAGGTAATGATACAAATTAGGAGATAAACAGGCATGAAGCCAATGGAATAATCTTCATTGTTCATAA
>NW_006408986.1:801976-804135 GCF_000296735.1 Chrysochloris asiatica
GAAACAGAGGTCAGGCATGCCTCCAGTCTATATGCTTCTTTACATTATTCTAACATAATGCAATTCTAACATGATTCTCTCAGCCATGTAGCCCCTCAGCTTCTGACCTGCTCAGGCACGTACCACAATGCTTCTGAATGGCATATTCTACAAGCCAGTTTCCTGCCCACAGGTACTCAGCTTTACTGTCCAGGGGCATAGAACCCCACTGTTGCTCTGTTTCTTCATGCTACCGTCTCTTTTGTCTCTGCTTTTCCAGGTTGGGATTTCATGCTCCATTCTTGTTCTTATTTCTTGTTGATCCTGGAATCATCTCTTCATGCTTATGATGGCTCCTTTTTAACCTAGCTGGATTACAAAACTAACCGATTCTGCTGTGAATTAAGAAGACTTTGTAAAGAAAAGCCATATCAAATAAATTCAGTGTGCCACAGCTGCAAGTGAAATATCCATGAGTTGAAACTACAAAGCTTTATTTGAATTAGTAAGTTGTAGCAGAGTCCTGGTATGGCACTGTGGGTTAATGTGCTCGACTACAAAGTCAATTTGAACCACGCAGTCATAGGTTCAAGCTCACCAGTTACACCTCAGAAACCCTATACAGGGTTGCTATGGGTTAGAACTGACTCAAGGGCCACAAGAATAAACAGTGAAGTTGTGTAGTATATTTTGAGAAATAGACTTAAATATTACCTTGTCAAATACACTTAAATAACTTCTGTTATTTTCAAGGAAAACAAAGTTTTGTTTTGTTTTCTAAACAGAATATGAATTGTGGTTTAGGAAAGCATGGATGAATGATTTAAAGTTTTGATGGGGTAAAGAAAGAGAAACAAGTGGAAAGTAGCTTGGCACTATGTTGTTGTTTTTGTTAGGTTCTGACTCAGAGTGACCTGTTTAGGGTTTCAGAGGAGTAGCTGGTGGGTTTGAACCCCTGATCTTGTGGTTAGCAGTCCAGTTCTTATCCTACAACACCATGACAGGTTTCCTTGGTGTTGTAATCCTATGACTTTTTTAATATATGGTTAAGAAATATAAAGATGTAAAGTATTCTTAAAATATGTTTTTCTAAAGGATTTTTAAAAATCTGTGATGGTAAAGAATAGAAGTTAAAATGAGGGTGATAGAGGTTGGGGATGTTCTGTTCATAGCTCTGATTGCTGTGTGTATCTAGGACATCCTACTGGTTCATGACAACCAAGACACAAAATAGTTAACTGATGATAGTTATATCAAAGGAATCCCAACAGTAATCAAAAGATATCCAGAAGTAAGTGGTTCTTAACTATTTTCTATCACATTCCATGTTGTTGATGATAGCAGTTTTCCAGTTGGTATCTTGTACAATGCAACATTACCTGGTTTGTTCAGCTCTAATCCTGTCATTGGATGTAGATTGTACAGCTGTGATCCATAGGAGTTTCATTAACTTATTTCTAGGAGTAGATTGCCATTCCTTTCTTCTTTGTCCATCTTATTCTGAAACTTCTGCGGAAGCCTCTTCAAACATCATAACAACACATAAGCCTCCACTGAGCACTTGATGATGACCATACATAAGGTGCATTGGGTGGAAATTAAACATATATCTTGTACATGGAAAGTCAGAAATCTACCTCTGAACAACCAAGACCTCATGTGATTTTTTTATAAAAAATTAAAAAAAAAGAAAAAAAGATGTCTAATTGCAAAAAGAATGAATACTGGAGAAGGTAATAAGAAGTCAAAAAAGTGGACATGAAAAGGAATAGATAGACTCTATTGTTGGTAGTCATTGAATTGATTCTGACTCATGGTTATCTTCTGTGTACATAGTAAACTGCTCCAAGAAGTTTTCAACTCTGTGACCTTTTTAAAGAAGATTGCCATGTCTTTCTTCTTTGGTTCTCTGGACTTATCAATTGCTTATATATGTGCATCATCAAGAGATTCCTCATCTGCATGTGAAAGTTTAACAATGAATAAGTAAATCAATGAATAACTGATGCATTTGAATTACAGTGTTGACAAAGAATATTAAAATGATCATGGATTGCCAGAAGAACAAACAAATCTGTGCTGGTACAATTAGAATGCCCCTTAAAAGCATGCATGATGAGACTTTGTCTCTCTTGTTCCTTGGATAGGATAGGTTGTCATAAGAAAAGGGATCAGTTCCT
>NW_006408986.1:806000-811084 GCF_000296735.1 Chrysochloris asiatica
ATGGCATCTAACAACTACGGATGACAGATAAATATAAACAGCCACAGGATTCCAGGAGAATGACAATGTCTCTTTCCCTTTACTCCTTGTCAACTGGCTCCTACCCTTGTGGGAAATCAGGCATCTCTCCTAATAAATGTTTTGACATTTGTTCTCATCTCAATATTTTCTTCACAGAGGATCTAGACAAATATTTTCCATTCAGAATTTTGCAAAGAACACTTTTGCACTTCAGTTTTTAAAATAATTGGCATGATTTAAAAAATTATGTCTTAAGGTAAACTATAACTTTTTACCAATTATGCTCAGTATTCTTGTACATAGGTAGAATTGGATTAGATGTGATGAAAAGAATTGATTGCCCTTATTCAGCATGGCTCATTAAAGCTGTTTGTTTTTAATAACTGTTTGTTTTGCATCTCCCAAAGCTATGCCAGTTAGCATGATATATTGATATAAAGGAATATTATTTATTAATTATATTCCAAACAATACCCCTTCACTACTACTTTATTTAGTGCTAGTACTAGCCTTATGGGAAATACTGCAAGCTAATTTTCCAATTTTCATTTCAATCATTTTCTCCCTGCTTAAACACAAATCACAATATTTTTTTGTTATTTAACTTGGCTTCTCAAGCATATTTCTTGTGTGACTTTAAAAAAAGATTAAAGTTCTGTTGGACTTGTAAAATATTATTTAAGTAGCTTGACAAATAGTTCATTTATTATTACATAAAGAAGGTTGTTTGAGTAAATGAGACTTATGTAGTGATTTACAGCTCATACTAAAAGGTCTGAAGGATGTCATAAAAAATCAAGCAAGTGATTGTCATAGACATTAAAAGCAAACCTTGTACACTGTAAGGCCAAGTTGTCACATTTCAGTATCTGAAATTGCTATGGAATAAGTTAACAGAATGAAAAATTGTTGCCAATTATACTTCATTTATTTTAACATTATTCATAATTTAACCCAAGGATCTCTCTGTTGACTATTAACTCTGAATAAGACAAGGTACCAGTGTTCTTTATGCAATTATAATTTATTTAAATATTTAGTGAACAAGCTCTTTCCAAAGACAATATATTTTTATCTTGAAATAAATCAGCTTCTAACAAACACATTTTTACTCTATTAATCAAAATAATATGAAAATCTTCTTGAGAATCAAATAATTAAACTGCATGGTAAATGCCTAAATTTAAATTTTGTCTAATTAAAGAAGACCATTTGAGTGAGTTGATATTATACTGTCATGGAGCACTGTTGGGAAAACTGAATCCAAGACTCCACTATCAAATTATGTTGTTGTTGTTGTTGTTTTAGTACTGTCAAGTCATGTACAACTCATACGGATCCTGTACAAGGTTTCCAAAGAGTGGCTTTTGAGATTGTGGTTCAAACCAACCTTGTGGTCCAATGCTTTATCCCACAGCGCCACACCAGGACTCCCACTATACTATATCAAACTATAGTAAATTAAAATTCTTGTGACTTAGTTTTCTTTTGCCCCTTCATGCTCCTTGATATTCCCTCACTTGCCAACCAGCTCTCTACTTTGTTCTTCTACAGATAAATAACTTAGGTTATTCACAGATGATATCAGAATTAATTTGATAACAGGTTATATAATACATTTAAAAATTCTAAGATGGTTAACATTTTTTTCCTCTCTGTGTCCTCCATGTATATTGTCTAAAGGAAGATAATTAAGTTCAAAGAACCTTCTTAGACTTGTAGATCAAAAACTGTTTAGTTTGGGCAAATTGATTAACCAAACAACAGTAGACCCAAATATCCGAAAGGCCTAAATTTAATTATTTTATTTTGAAATGTGATTCTTAAACATCTGGTATATATGAAAATCTGTTAGAGACTTTTGTTTCCATTAGGAAGATCTCCTTGAGAAATATAATCATCAACATACACTTGACTAAAAAGTAAATTTGCTTTTGTGATCATGGCTAAGTAAATTCTGTTGATCCAATTCTCCTACAAGCAATGATTTTTGGGTAAAATTCTAAATATAAGCATACACATATACAAAGAACAAATAAAATTCCTACTAAACCAAAACTAAAACCAAACCCAAAACACTGACTGTGGTATTGAAGAACAATAAAATTCTGAGGGGTTATAGGACATTCCTTGATAGAAGTAGTTTATAGTACTGGAGGTATTTCCTATGTATGTATTTTTTGTTGTTTTTAGGTGCCATTGAGTCGATACTGACTTATAGAGACCTTATGCACAGCAGAACGAAACACTACCCGGTCCTGGGCCAACCTCTCTATTGTTGCCACGCTTGAGTCCATCGATGCTGTCACTTGGCCAATCTATCTCGTTGAGCGTCTTCCTCTTTTTCTATGACCCTCCACCTTACCAAACATGATATCCTTCTCCAGAGACTGGTCATTCCTGACAATATGTCCAAAGTATGAGAGATGAAGTTTGGCCATCCTGGCCTCCAAGGAGCACTCTGGCTGCACTTTTTCCAAAACAGATCTATTGGTTCTTTTGGCAGCCCATGACACTTTCAATATTCTCCTCCAACACCATAACTTAAATGCATCAATTCTGCCACGGTCTTCCTTATTTACTGTCCAGCTTTCACATGCATATGAGGTATTGAAAACACCATGGCTTGGTTCAGGCACACCTTAGTCTTCCAGCTGACATCTTTGCTCTTCAACACTTTGAAAAGTTCTTGTCCAGCAGATTTGCCTAATGCAATGCATTTTTTAGTGTAATGGAAAACCCTAATCTATGCCATTAGAGTCTTGGTGAGGTGCTATAAAATTAACACTGGATTGCTAACTTCAAGATCAGTAATTCAAATGCACTAGCCACTCCCTATGAGTAAGAGCTGAATCAAGGGCACTTAAGAACAACAATTCAGGACTTTAGTGTGGCTGGAGGGTAAATAGAAATATACAGACTTGAAGAAAATGAAGACTGTCTTCAAGGCATCCAAAGTACCTGGAAAGAAAGAAGACATGTTCTGGATAGAAGATATTCAAAAGGGGAAATTCCATATTTTGTGTATAATTTCTGCCTAACTCCCAAGCTAAAACATGATAACAGACAATAAAAAGTACTGAATAGGCAAAACAACTCATTTGAAATATAAGCTGCCACTTGCCTCAGAGTGCAGTTTGCAGTTTGAGCTCAATTAAGTTTGCCACCTGCTAGAACAGATCATTTAAAACTTTTTAAAAGAAAATTATAGTATCCAGATTCTAATGCATGTTGGTAAAAATATTCAGGATAAAATCCGAAATGATTTCATCAGCAAACTATAGGAAAATGAGACTTGGTACCAAAGCATAAAAGAAAGGACAATCTTAAAATTAACCAGATATTGATAATGTTGGTGGTGGTGCCAGTGGAGGCTCATAGGGACCTTATATAGGTTTTCCGAGGCTGTAAATCTTTACGGGAGCAGAAAGCCTCATCTTGTTTATGCTGAACAGCTGGTAGTTTTGAACTGCTGACCTTGAGGTTAGCAGCCCTACTGGTAACCACTATGTGTTGATAGTAGTAGAAAAAAAAAAAAAATTTAAAGCAATCAATTATTGTAAATGAGCCAATGGATGTTGTAATGAGTAGAACATTTCCACAATGATATAACATTACATGTCAAACTTTGAAGATGTAATAATAGTCATGTACCTTTCTGGTGTGGTGCTGTGGGTTAATGCACTGGACTACAAGGTCAATTAAAACTACAAGGACAGTGGTTCAAGCTCACCAGCTGCTCCTTGAAAATCCTACATAGGAATGCTATGAGTTGGAACTGACCCAATGGCACTTAACTAAAAAATAACACCTTACTATTGGGAGATAAATCTGAATTATCTAACTAGGAACTATTATAATCACATAAACTTTAAGAGTCCAAACCTTCACTAAAGGAAATGTGTCCACAGTCTGACACATGGAATTTGTGAATGTGAATTTATTTGGAAAAAGGATAAATATCATTAAATTAAGGATACTGAAATTAGATTATCCTGGATTGTCATTTTGGTACTAAATCAAATGATAAATTTCCTAATAAGGGAAAGGCAGAGGAAAATATAAGACAGAGAAAACAGGTGTAGACAGAGTCACTGACAGGTAAACCTTGTGAAGATAGGAACAGAGTCTAGAGTTATACAGCTACAAACCAAGGAACAATTGAGTAGCACAAAGGTGAAAAAGGCAAGAAAGCATTCTAATCTAGAACTTTAGGAAGGAGTACAGAACTATTGATATCTTGAACTTGGACTTTGGTCCTCAAGAACTCTGAGAGAATGAAGTTCTATTTTTAGGGATAAGATTGTAATAATTTTTTACAGCAGCTTGGGGAAAATAATCCAGTGGTTATAGGGACAATCCCAGGAAGGTTCATTTTAGTAATAAGACTAAGTGGTTCAGACAAATATAGCTCATTGACTATATAATGTGAAGCCTCATATGCAAACTAGTGTCCTATGAATCAATCAGTGCTAGAAAATGTCAGCATGGCTAGAAGGTAGTTGAGAACATAGTTCTCCCAGATGTACAATCTAGTAGTTTTCTTTGATTGAGCTAATTGTTAAGATTTGTTTGCATTTACATTTCTTTATTTTTAATTTTTTCATTACAAAATAGATATAATAAAAATTACATAACATTAACAAATACATGCTATGTGTAGATTTTCAAACCTTATAATTAATTTTCTTTAAGCTCAGTCTTCACACTATTGTTGTTGTTAGTGTTGAAAAACAAGAACATTGCTCTTGTTAAATGTCCTTGATTCGGTTCTGAATCATAGTGACCCTGTATAGGGTTTCCAAGGAGCAGTTGATTTAAGATGACCTTACGGTTCAAATAAGACCTTGCAATCATGCACTAACCCTACAGAGCCATACCAGGACTCCCAATATATGCAACTTTAAATATTTAACTATGATATTACCAAGTCAGTAAAGCAAACTGTTTAAGCAGTCACACCAGAAATTAAAAACTCACTATATATCTATATCTATCTATCTATCTATCTATCTATCTATCTATCTATCTATCTATCTATCTATCTATCTATCTATCTATCT
>NW_006408986.1:812502-827975 GCF_000296735.1 Chrysochloris asiatica
AGTCTTCCTCCAATCCTGATGCCATATAATTCTGCTTCTCAAATTATTTGCTCAGCATAGAGATTGAATAAATATGGTGAAAGAATATAATCATGGTGTACACTTTTCCTATTTTAAAACCATTCCGTGTTTCCTTCTGTTTGAACAACTTCCTCTTGATCTATGCACAGGTTCCTCATGAGCACAATTAAGAGTTACAGAATACTCATTCTCTGCCATGTTGTCCATAGCCTGTCATGATCCACACGATCAAAAGTTTTTGCTTAGTTAATACAGCACAGGTAAACATCTGCCTGATATTCTCTGCTTTCAGCCAAGATCCATCTGACCCAGCAGTGATATTCCTCATTTCACCTCGTCTTCTGAATTCAGCTTGTACATCTGGGAGTTCTCTGTTAACGTATGGTTGCAATTATTTTTGAATGATCTTTAGGAAAACTTTACTTGTTTGCAATATTAATTATATTGTCTGATGATTTTGCATTCTGTTGGGTTACCATTCTTTGGAATGGAAGCAAATATGGATGTCTTCCAGGTAGTTTGCCAAGTAATTGTTTTCCAAATTTCTTGGCATAGATAAATGAGTGCCTCCAGTGATTCTTTAGTTTTTTGAAATACTTCAACTTGTATTCCATCAATCTTTGCTGATGCCTTCAATGCACTTTGGACTTTTTCCTTAAGTATCATTAACTCTTGATTCTATGCTACCTCTCAAAATGTTTGGACATCAACCATTTCTTTTTGGTACAGTGACTCAATGTATTCCTTCCATCTTCTTCTGATGTTTCCTGCATCATTCAATATTTTGAAAATGTTGTTGTTGTCAGGTACCATCGAGTCGGAACCGACTCCTAGTGACCCCATGCACAGCAGAACGAAACAATGTCCGATCCTGGGCCAACCTCACTACCGCTGCCACACTTGAGTCCATCAATTATGCCACTTGGCTGATCCATCTAGTTGGGGGTCTTCCTCTTTTTCTCTGACCCTCCACCCTACCCAGCATGACATCCTTCTCCAATGATTGTTTCCTCCGGACAATATGTCCAAAGTAGGAGAGACGAAGCTTAGCCATCCTGGCCTCCAAGGAGCACTCTGGCTGTACTTCTTCCAAAACAGATCTATTGGTTCTTTTAGCAGTCCATGGCACTTTCAGTATTCTCCTCCAACACCACAACTCAAAGGCATAAATTCTTCTATGATCTTCCTTATTCACTGTCCAGCTTTTGCACCCATATGAGACTATTGAAAACACAATGGCCTGGGTCAGGCGCACCTTAGTCCTCAAGCTGACATCTCTGTTCTTCAATACTTTAAAAAGTTCCTGTGCAGCAGATTTGCCCAGTGCAATACGTCGTCTCATCTCTTGACTGCTGCTTCCGTGAATGTTATTGTTGATCCAAGAAGAATGAAGTTCTTGACAACTTCAATCTTTTCTCCATTGAAAAGAATGCTGTTTATTGGTGCAGTGGTGAGGATTTTTGTTTTCTTGACATTGAGATGCAATCCATACTTAAAGGCTTTGCTCTTTGATCTTCATCAGTAAATGTTTCAAGTCCTCTTCACTTTCAGCAAGCAAGGTTGTATCATCTGCATATCGCAGGTTGCTAATGAGTCTTCCTCCAATCCTGATGCCACGTTTTTCTTCATAGAACCCAGCTTCTTGTATTATTTGCTCAGCATACAGGTTGAATAAGTATGGTGAAAGAATACAACCCTGTCTCACACCTTTTCCAATTTTAAAACATTCAGTGTTCCCATGTTCTGTTAGAACAACTGCTTCTTGGTCTAGGTACAGATTTCTTAGAAGTACAATTAAGTGTTCTGGAATTTTGAAAATAGAATCTCTCAATATAGCAAGTCTAGGCTTGAATATTTTCTTCAGATATCTAAGCTTAAGAAATGTTTGGTGTGTTCTTACCTTTTGTTTTTCTAACTCCAGGCCTTTGCACATTTCCTTATATTTGACTTAGTCTTCTCGAGATGCCTTTTAAATTTTTCTGTTCAGCTCTTTTATCTCTTCTTTTCTTCCAGAGCAAATGGAAGATTGCTTAGCATCTCTATACTGGACAACAAGTTTCAGAGTCCTTTCTGACATCCATTTTGGTCTTTTCCTTCTTTCTTGTTTTCTTAATGACCTTTGTTTTTATCCTTTATAATATTTTTTATGTCAACCCACAACTCATCTGGTCTTCATTCTTTATTGTCTAATGCAACAAATCTGTTCTTCAAACGATCTTAAATTAAGGTGGGATGTATTCAAGATCATATTTTAGTTCTTATGTACTTGTTTTAATTTTATTTATTTTCAGCCTGAATTTGCATATGAGTAATTGATGATCTATTTCACAATCTGCCCTGATCTTCTGTTGGCTGATGATAGGAAGCTTTTCCATTGTCTCTTTCAACAAGTGTAACCAATTTTATTTCTTTATATTCCATGTGTTGAGGTTCATGTATATAGTTTTTGTTTTAAAAAAAGTATTTGCTATGATGGGACAAATGCAAAACCAATGTTCTTCCATGTAAACTATCATTCAAGTTGCAATAGAAGATTAAAAAGAGGGACAGGGGAGCGTTTGCAATGAACAAGTCATTGGTCTTGCAGAAGTCTATCATGTGATTTCCAGAAACCCTATACAAAGTCACCATGAGTTGGAACCAACACAACGCACTTAAAAACAACAGTAATAACAATGAGTCCTGGTGTGGCACTGTAGGATAAATTCTGCACTGCTAAATGCAATGTCAACATTTCAAACCCACCAGTTGCTCCTCAGAAACCCTATATAGTGTTGTTATGAGTTGTAACTGATTCAATAGAACTTAACAACAACAACAATAATAATGAAGTTGTTGTTGTTAAGTGCCGTCCTGTGGATTCTGACTCATTGCAACCCTGCTTAGGGCTTTCAAGGAACAGCTAGTGACTTTGAACCATGACTTTGCTGTCAAACCAACTTTGTGCTTATCCTATAGGGCCACACCAGGACTCCAATAATAAAGTGGTGGTAATGGTGGTGGTTATGTGCGGTGCAGTCGGTTCTGACTCATCATAACCCTGTATAGGGTTTCCAAGGTTGTAAATCTTTATGGGAGCAGAAAGCTTCATGTTTGTCCTGCCCAATAATAAAGTAGACTGTCATTATTTTCCACCACTTCTATGCTTTATCACGGAGTAAAAATGTCATTTTATAATAAAACAACAAAAGTATATTTAAATGCTAACAATTAACATTAGAAAGACATTTAATATCTGCCATACAAACAAAGTAAACTAATCTTACTTGACTTTGACCACAAGTGGCTAAAAATATTTGTATCTTAGCTACTTTCATCAGTAAAAATAAGAAATTTGTTGCTTAGTGATTGATGAAGCAAAGCACTTTTAGACTCAAGTGACTTATTTATTTATATAATTTTAGTAAAGCAGATTCTTTATTAAAAGGAGGCCACCTTCCCTCCCCCATGTTTAATTATCAGAGACAACAGTCATTTGTGTTCAGTTTGTCCAGCATACTATGTTGTTATTTAATGTTGCTATTAAGTGCTATCCGGTTAGTTCAGAGTCATAGCCACCTTGGAAATCCATAGGATTTCCAAGGAACTGCTGGTGGGTTTGAACTGCTGACTTTTTGGTTAGAAATCCAGTGCTTGCTTATCCTACAGTGCCACTCCATTTAAATTCATGCATTGACTGTTTGGAGACAAAGACAATATAGAAGCAATTAAAGGACTTTTACAATGCAATACAATTTCACTTAGAAAGGCACTTAGTAAAAAACATATAAGCTACAAACATTTCTTAAAACTTAGTTATGCCAACTTTCTGGCCCCTCAATTTCTGAGGTTTAAACCATTCTGTTCTCTACTTTACCACAAGCAGCATCCTTCTTCATGAAATCTTATTTTCTGGAGTTTCTTCAACTATACAAAAAACAGCAACAATACACCTGAGTAGAAAAACAAGTAAGATAAAATGAAGAGCAAATGAAATTAATGACAAAATATAAATTAAACATACTAAAAGATATGATACAATTCTCATTTTAAATATTCACACCTAAGGCTCAGGGAGTAATGTGTTTTGATCACAAGCATAGAAATAATCACAGGAAAAATTAAAGTTGAGAACCTAAATTGTTGTTTGTGTTAAAAAGCATTTAAGTAAGCTCTGGCTTATGACAAACTTATGTACAGCAGAATGAAACACTGCCAGGTCATGGGCCATCCTCACAATTTTTAAGTTTAAGTCTATTGTTTAAGTCATTGTTTCAATCCATCTCTTTGTCAGTCTCCCTCTTTTTCAATGACCCTCCATTTTACCAAACACAATTTTCATCTCCAGAGACCGGTCCCTCCTGAAACCATGTCCAAAATACAGAGACAAAGTCTCATCATTCCTGCTTCTAAGGAGCATATTGGCTGTCTTTCCAAGACAAATTTGTTTGTGTTTCTGGAAGTCTATGTAATTTCAATATTTTTTTGCCAACATCATAATCTAAATGTAGATTCTTCTACAATCTTCTTTACTTATTCGCCAACTTTCTCATGCATATGAGGCAATTTAAAATACCAAGACTTAGATTGTGGTAGGACTTTCTTCCGCTCTTCTGATCACAACAGCTGTGTTCTTGTTAAGTGTCTTAAGTGGGTTCTGACTCATAAGCATCATCTATAGGGTTTCTGAGGCTTTAGATCTTTGCTGCAGAGTGGCTATAGGGTTCGAAGCATGGACCTTCAGGTTCCCAGTCCAGTGTTTACGGTGGGAATCCCCACATTCCATATCCTCTATAAGCTTCACTATTTGCCAGCTGATTTATCTGGGACATGAATTTCTCTACAAAGTAATCTTATGAAATTGTGGCTTTTTCCATAAAATGAATTCAGAGGTCAGTGCTTCATATTTGACTGAAAAAAAATGATGAAATGTTTCCAATTTTCTGATTTCCTGGTTCTCCGGCAAACTAGTCAAACTAAAGTCAGGATTGTATCCTGATTATACTTTCTAGTCTCCCAATTCTTTTCACCAAAACTTCCACTGTTTTTGAGATTCCTCTTACATTTAAGGTTTCCCACACTAAGTTGCAAAGTAATTTGGGAAGAAGATTAAGATTTACATCTTTAGATTTGAGCCAGGACTCTGAAACAATTGGAAGATGTGGGAACATTCTTCTTCCCAAACCCACTCACAGAATGGCTGTTCTATATTGAGCATGGTATTTTTGTTGGTAAATACCGTTAAGTTGATTCCAACTCATAAAAACCGTATATATGGTTTCCAAGGAGCTGCTAGTGGGTTTGAATCACCAAACTGTGGCTAGAGGTACAATACTTATCCTACCTACAGCACCATACCAGGAATCAAGTTGTAATAACACTTCACTCCATTCATGAGAAAGTAGTTCCATATAATATGGGGCAAATATGGAAAAACAACACCTGTTGGGTCTGAAAAAATCTGCAACTTACTTTCAAATTATTCTGAAAATAATATGTCTGTGGAGTCTTCATGTGATTCTATAGGATAAGCACGGGACTGCTAACCACAAGGTCAGCCGTTCAAATGATGAACTGCTCCTCAGAAACCCTAGATAGGATCAATATGAGTCGGAACTGATTCAACGTCACTTAACAGCAACAATATGTATATATAGTCATGATGTGGTGCTCTCGGATAAGCACTGGATTATTACCCACGAGGTCCATGGTTCAAACCAACCAGTCGCTCTTTGTTGCTGTTGTTAAGTACCGTGGAGTCGGTTCCGACTCATAGTGACCCTGGACAGGGTTTCTGAGGCTATACATCTTTATGGAAGCAGAACGCCTCATCTTTCTCCCGTGGAACCGCTGATAGTTTTGAACTGTAGACCTTGAGGTTAGCAGCCCAATTCATAACCACTATGCTACCAGTCACTCCTTGGAAACCCTATAAAGGTTATGGGCCAGAAGCAACTTAACGGCACTTAACAAAATCAGCATAAATATATATGTGAGGGGGCTTCAAAAAGTTCATGAAAAAATAGAAATTGCAATGGAATTTTCCCAGGAACTTTAAAATTTTTCCTCAGATATATGGAAGCAATTGTTGTTGCTGTTAAGTGCTGTTGAGTCAGTTCTGGCCCATAGTAATCCTATATACAGTTTCCGAGGAGAAGCTGGTAAGCTTGAACTGCTGATCTTTCAGTTCAAAATGACTTTGCAGTCTAGTGCATTAACACACAGTGCCAAACCAGAATTCCATGGAGGCAATAGGGTGTGAAAAAATTCCATTATCTTTTAAATGACATTTTCCATGAAATTTTGAAGCCTGTATATATTTATATAAATGTTGTTATTGTTAGGTGTCATTTCTGACTTATACCAAACAAAACACTGTCCACTTCTGCATCATCCATATAATAATTGCTGTTATGTTTGAGCCCACTGTTGCTACTACTGTGTCAATATATGTCATTGAGGAATTTCTTCTATTTCACCGACACCCCACTTTACCAAGCATGTTGTCCTTCTTCAGGAACTGGTCCCTCCTGACAACACACTCAAAGTAGGAGAGAGGAAGCCTCACCATCTGTTTAAGGAACATTCAGGTTGTGATTTTACCAAGGTAGATTTGTTTGCTTTTTTGGCAGTCCATGGTACTTTTAATATTCTTCTACAATGTCATAATTCAAATACATCTACTCTTGTAAGATATTACCTATGCATTGTACAACTTTCACATGCATATGAGGAAATTGAAAATACCGTGGCTTGGAGTATGTGCACCTTAGTCCTCAAAGTAACATCTTTGCCCTTTAAAAAGTTCTTTTACAGCAGATTTCCTAATGTAAAATATCATTTAATTTCTTCACTGCAACTTCCGTAAGTGTTGATTGTGGATCCAAATAAAATGAAATATTAGAAAACTTTAATCTTTTCTCCATTTTTTCACACTATTTTTTTGGTCTAGATGTGAACATTTCTTTTTCTTTACATTAAGATGAACTATATACTAAAGTCTCTATTCTATGATCTTCATCAATATGTACTTCACTTCCAGTAAACAAGGTTGAGTCATTTGCATATTATAGGTCATTGATGAATCTCCTTCCAATATTGATGCCACATTAATATATAATCCATATCTTCTGATTATTTGCTAAGTTTGTATACATTAAATGAGACTATGGATGGAATGCACCAAGTCACAGTACCAAAAAGAGTTGGTCAACAATCAATTGCAAGTTGCACTGAAGACATCGGTATAAAACAAGGCTTTTGGAACTGACAGAATACAAATTGTAATATTTTAACAAATTGATACAGCACTGGCAACATTCACTCATATTAACAAAACAGCTAACTGGCCAACCAACTGAAAGACATGCCTATTAGTTCTCACTACAAAATATAGGTGACCTAACAGAATGTGGAAATTTCTAACAATACAATAAATAGTACATAAAAGTAAAATTTTGATAAAAAATAATTCAAAAATGATTGCAGCAATACATCAGCAGGGAACTGCCAGAAATTCAAGCCTGATTTGAAGAGGATGGGAAGCAAGAGGTATTACTGTTAAAGATAAATTAATCTTGGCTGAAAGCAGGGAATACTAGAAATAGGTTTACTTTGCTTTATTGACTATGCAAAGGCATTCAACTGTGTGGAACATAATAAAATACGGATACATTGCAAAGAATGGCTACTTCAGAACACTAATTGCTCTCATGAAGCACCTGTACATAGTAAAAGGTGATATCGAATGGTTTAAAATCAGGAAAGGTGTGCTCCAAGGTTGTATCCTTTCACCATATTTATTTATTTTATACTGAGTAAATAATACAAGAGGCTGAATTATATGAAAAACAACGTGTTGTATAAATTGGAGGAAGGCTTAACAACCTATGCAGAAGACAACCTTGTTTGCTGGAAATGAAGAGCCTTTGAAATACATACTGATGAGAATCAAAGAAGATAGCTTTCTGTATGGATTCACTTCAAAGAAAAGAAAATGAATATTCTCACAAATGGACCAATAAATAACATTAAGTAAATGGAGTAAAGATTGTAGTTGCATAAGATGTTATTTTGCTTGTATCCACAATGTATACTCATGGAAGCAGCAGTCAAAAAATCAAACAATGGATTGCATTAGGATTGCTGAAAAGACCATTTTGAAGTGTTCAAGAGCAAAGATATCAGTCCTGGGTGCATCTGCCTCAAGCCATGGTATTTTCAATTGTCTCATATGCATGTGAAAGTTAGACAATGAATAATGAAGATCTATGAAGTACCTATGCATTTGTATTATAGTGTTGTTGAAGAATACTGAAATGAATGAATGGACTGCCATAAGAACAAACAAATCTATTTGGGAAGAACAGCTAGAATACTGTTTAGAAGAAAGGGTGATGAGACACAATCTCTTGTAATTTGTACATGTTGTCAGGAGGCATCAGTCTCTGGAGAAGGACATTATGCTTGCTCAAGTGGAGTATATAAATGACACAGTTAGTACATGGTCACAACATGGATTGGACTTGGTCACAACATGGATTGAACCATAGTAATAATTGTGAGGATGTGGCAGGACTGAGAAGTGTTTTGTTCTGTTGTGCAAATGATCACTATGAGTCAGAACAGACTCTATGTCACCTAACAACAATAACAAATACAGACCGAGTAAGTATGGTGAAAGTATACAACCCTATTGCACACCTTATCTGATTTAAAACCGTAAGTGTTCCCTTGTTCAGTTCAAATGACCACCTCTTAGTCTATATACAGGTCACTCATGAGCACAATTAAGCGTACTTGAATTTTCATCCCTCTCAATGTTATCCATAATTTGTTAAGATCCACAGAGTCAAATGGCTGTACATAGTCAATAAAATACAGGTATGCATCTTTCTGGTAGTCTTTGCTTTCAGTCAAGACCTATTTGACACAAGCAATGATATCCCTCGTTCTGAACCCAGCTTAAATTTCTGGCAGCTCACTGCTGAATCTGTTTTTATTAATTATCTTTAGAAAAAATGTACTTGCATGTGATATTAATGACATTGTTTCATTATTTCTGCATTCCATTGAATTACCTTTGTTTGGAATAGGCACAGCTATGAGGATTGAACATGTTGCTGTTGTTGTTAGGGGCCATCGAGTCAGTACCGACTCATAGCGACCTTAAACACAGCAGAACAAAACACTGCCCAATCCTGGGCCAACCTCACTATTGTTGCCACGCTTGAGTCCATCAATGCTGCCACTTGGCCAATCCATCTCTTTGGGGGTCTTCCTCTTTTTCTCTGAACCTCCACCTTACCAAACATGATATCCTTCTCTAGCGACTGGTTCCTCCTGACAATATGTCTGAAGTATGAGAGATGGATTGAACAGATAGTAGTCTTTAAAATTATGTGACACAAATGAATGAGCAACTTCACACTGCATCAGTTGGTTGAAGTATTTTAATATGCGTTTTTGTTTTTGTTTTTGTTTTTGTTTTCAATTCCTGGACTCTTCTTTTTTATCATTAACTTCAGTGGTGCTTGGACTTCTTTCAATACTACTATATTGTGATCATTATGTTGTTGTTCTTGTTATTGTGCCATGGAGTTGGATCTGACTCACAGCGATGTGCCTCTTTAAATAGATGTATGTTGACCATTCTCATATAGGAACT
Organism: Chrysochloris asiatica; assembly: GCF_000296735.1. Classification (NCBI taxonomy): domain Eukaryota; kingdom Metazoa; phylum Chordata; class Mammalia; order Afrosoricida; family Chrysochloridae; genus Chrysochloris; species Chrysochloris asiatica. Next base: position 822,170 of record NW_006408986.1, read on the forward strand.
CTCTATATTTTTTGCATATTATTTTGAGGCTTCCTGTGTCATTCAAATTTTGACCATGGTGTTTTTGTCGTCAAGTGCTGTTGAATCAGTTATCATTTATAGTGACCCTGTATATGGTTTCCTAGGACTGGCTGGTGGGTTTGAAATGCTGACCTGTTGTTTGCAGTCCAGTATTGATCCTAAAGCACCATACCAGTTGTCCATATAAGCTCACCAGCAGGTCCTGCATTCTTAAAGAATTTAATCAGAAATCCTTACCCCATCTACCTTTGTCTCGCTCCTTCCCAGGTTTTGTTTTCAAAACTAAAATAACATTTAAAAGGAACATGATTTGAGTCCCTTGTGGAGACCAAAACTGCTTTGATGTGATGTAAATCAAACAGCACAGAATTTGGGGAAAATGATTTGAGAGATGAAAATAGCACATTCAGAAGTATACAGATCAAAGTGAAGAATATGTCAAGAAACATTAGCTTCATATTTTGGTATTTTTAGTTAATAAAGATTGTTAGTATTTTATAGCAATAATTTTTGACTTACCTTCATGATTGCACAGCATAGACCTATCATCCACATTTCGTAGCAAATGACACTAGACATTCAGATAAATTAGGCTGGATTTTTATCTCCACTTTTATAAATTTGGAACTCAAAAAAACAGTGATAAAATGCCTGTATCTCAAGATATTTCTGCTTTTCATTTTTGAAATGTAATTAAACTTCAGTCCTATTATACCCTGACAATGGTAAATTCATGGGTTGTGCTGCTTTTGAAATCCTGTATCACATTAAGCACTTTCTAATAATGATGCCCTTGGTGAAGAAGAAGAGAAAATTTACGTGATCTAATTAAAATCTTTGATGGTCTTTTCTGTTATTTTTTTCAAAGAACTTATTTGTGTCATATGCCTATTAAAGAATGAACTTTATGAATTATTTTGTCAAATGGAGATAAAATAAAATTACATATTTTTAAGTAAGTTAGATTGTAAGAAGTGAGAACTGTCAGAATCCATAAAAATACCTAAGAAGCATACACATAAAAAATATCTAAGAAGAAATTTCAAAATGGGAGCCCATTCATCATTGTTAGTTTCAAGTACCTTAGATTCAAGAAAATGACAGGGCTGTGCTAAGAAAGGTGAGTCTATTGTACAAAAGCATCTCTCTGTAACCATAATTACTATAAACTTCAATGAATAATGAAGAATCTCTTTTTGCCTTGGAGCAATCTTTCTGTGTTCTTTTTTAAAAAATATAACAATGACATATTTCCCCATTATAATGTCTGAGTGAATCCAGAGCTAGGGAGATGTAGATTGTTTGGAATTTTCTACTTAAAGCTTTCATTCTAAGTCAGAACTATTTCAATTCACACACTGAACAAGTAAAATATGAAATTATTTTTGTTTACTGTTATCCCTTCAAAATTTATTTTCATGAAAGATCTGACATCCATGTTTCTATATCTTGCATATTGGAAAGTGATTTTTCTCTACCCTTTGCTCTGTTTTCCCATTACATTGAATAAAATGCTCAACCAGCTATTGGTTCCTTGATTTCTTGTGTAATATTTTATGAAAATAAGTGCTTCCTTCTGCTATTGATTTTCAGCCATGAATAGCCATTGTCTATGATATTTGCTCTGTCTCAGAGAGCTGTCATATTTTTATATGACACCATATTTGCAATTGTTTAATAGTTACTTAGCATTATTATCTCATTTTAAAATGTGTGTATTCAACCTATAAAAACTCCAGAATCAATGATGATATACAATATTTAACTTATATATTGTACAAGCTATTCAAAATTTACTAGATTCCAAATAATCACAAAAATAATTAAATCTTAACTGTACCATTTGCTCTTGATCATAAGCTACTTCTTGAAATGGTTGAACATCCACAATTCTTTTTGATTCTGTGCTCTGTATTCCTTTCGATGCACTCTGCATCATACAAATTTTTCCTCATAAGCTCCTTCAATATTTCAAGTTGAGGCTTGAATGTCTTCTTCAGTTCCCTTCAACTTGAGGAATGCTGAGTGTGTTCTTCCTTTTTGGTTTTTAAATTCCAGGTCTTCACACATTTCGTTATAATATTTGACTTTGTCTTTTCAAACTGCTCTTTGCAATGTTATGTTCAGCTCTTTTACCTCTTCATTTATTCCATTATCTTTAGCATCTCTACACTGGAGAACAAGTTTCAGATCTCTTCTGACATTCATTTTGATCTTTTCCTTGTTTCTTGTCTTCTTAACTACCTTTTGCTTTCTTCCTCCATGATATTCTTGATACTATCCTATAACTATTCTGTTTTCAGTCATTAATGTCTAATTAATCATATCTGTTCTTGAGATGATTTTTAATTTAGGTGGGATAATTTCAGGGTCATATTTCATGTATTTTTCTTAATCTTCTGTAGCTTCAGGCTAAACTTCCATATGAGTAATTGATTGTCTACTCCATAGTTTGCCCCTGGCCTTGTTTTGGCTAATGATACAGAGATTTTTCTGTGATCCTTTTCCACAGATGTAATCAATTTGGTTTCTGTGCATTTCATCTTGTGAACTCCATGTGAACAAAGAGAAGCTAAAGTGAAAGGGATAAAGGAAAAAATTAAAGAGCTGAACAAAAAATTCCAAAGAGCATCTAGAGAAGACATAGTATTATAATGAAATGTACAAAGACCTGGAGTTAGAACACCAAACGAACACACATACATATACTCAGCATTTATCATGCTAAAAAAACTGAAAAAATAAGTAAATACTGGCTTCAATGTGGCGATATTGAAGGATTCTATGGGCAAAATTGAATAAGGAGGATCGTAGAAAAATTGATGCCTTTGAGTTGTGGTGTTGGAGGAGAATACTGAGGGTGCCATGGACTGCCAAAAGAACCAATAGATCTGTTTTGGAAGAAGTGCAGCCAGAGTGCTCCTTGGAGGCCAGGATGGCTAAGCTTCGTCTCTCCTACTTTGGACATGTAGTCCGGAGGAAACAATCGTTGGAGAAGGATGTCATGCTGGGTAGGGTGGAGGGTCAGAGAAAAAGAGGAAGACCCCAATGAGATGGATCGACCAGGTGGCATCATTGATGGACTCGGGGGTGGCAGCGGTGGTGAGGTTGGCCCAGGATCGAGCATTGTTTCGTTCTGCTGTGCATGGGGTCGCTATGAGTCGGTTCCGACTCGATGGCACCTGACAACAACAACAACAAAATGGACAAAATATTGAATGACAATCAAAAGACGATTGAAGGAATACACAGTCACTTTACCTAAAATAATTGGTTGATGTGCAACCAGCAAGAGGCAGCAGATGATCAAAAGTTGGTAGTAGAGAAGGAAAAATCCAAAATACACTGAAAACATTGGTGAAAAACTAATCTCTTTACAAAATACCATTTGAGAAGTTTCAACAAATGGATGGGGCACTGGAAGTTCTCACTTTTCTATGCCAAGAAATTTGAAAGGCAGCTACCTGCCTTAAATCCATATCCATGCCCATTCCACAGAGTGATTCAATAAAGGACATGAAATGAGAGATATCTTTGCTGAGGCCAGGTGGATTATTGTTGAAAACAGAAATTACTAGAAAGCTGTAGTTGTTAAATACTGTCAAGTCAGTAGCTATTTTTATTTCACTCTGCGATATGTGCTTCTATAGGTTTTAGTCAACAACAGATAAATTGTATACCAATTTCCTTATTTGTCAAAATCAACTATAGATTTTTTACACATGTGGATTTATGTGCAAAATAAGTAGAATTTCTGATAGAATCATGCAATGTCCCTACTCATTGCTCTGATTTTCAAGTTGAGAATCATGTAGTGAGTAAGTGATATGTATCCTTACTTTGTTGTTGTTAAGTGCCATCGAGTCGGTACCGACTCATAGCGACCCTATATACAACAGAACAAAACACTGCCCAGTTCTGGGCCAATCTCACAATTATTGCCACGCTTGAGCTCATTGATGTTGTCACTTTGCCAATCCATCTCGTTGAGGGTCTTCATCTTTTTCTCTAACCCTCCACCTTATGAAATTCAAGCACGATATTCTTTTCCAGCGACTGGTCCCTCCTGACAATATGACCAGAGTATGAGAGATGAAGTTTGGTTGGCCATCCTGGCCTCCAACTAGCACTCTGGCTGCACTTCTTCCAAAATAGATCTGTTGGTTCTTTTGGAAGACCATGGTACTTTCTATATTCTCCTCCAACACCATTACACAAAAGCATCAATTCTTCTATGGTCTTCCTTATTCACTGTCCTTACTAGGAGAATTATAATTAAGGTAGATAAAAACCACAATAGGCTTAGAATAACTTAGGAAACAATAACTTAGAATCTGAAATATATTAAACAATTTCAACTTACAACTTTGCTTAATAAACACATTAAGAACTAAAAATCAGAGAAGAAATTTCATACATGCAGATGAGTACTTGTGAACAACTCACAAAATAAATGCTATTTAGTCTGAAAAGCCTTGTGATTTGAGATGCCAAATTAGCTGATAATTGCTGTAGTCTAAAACAAGCCATATTGTCTGGTACTGATAAGTACTTGAAAAATAGCTTTTACATAATTGCTGGAATCGCTATTTCATGAAATAAACCTGTAATCACAGAAATGAAAAAAAACAAAACAACAACAACAACCCCAACTATATTGCTAATGTAAATTACTTCTTTATTGGGAAAATAATGTATATATATATATATATATATATATATGTTTTTAAGTTTTTATTGTGAATTATGTGTTAGTTTAGATGGGTGAATATTATCTTTTCACTCATCCTATCAAACTTTGTTTCATTGCAATGATCAAAATCCCCTGCATATATGATCCAACAATGAAAGGGTACGCCCCACATGCCTGCCCCCGTATATATATATTTAAAACCGATTAAAGCAATTCAATTTAAAAGTGAAATAAATAATGATACAACAGGTCATATTTAAATAATACCTCTTACATATAGCCCATGTTTTGCCCACACAAGGATGCTAAATTTTACCTGTGTGTGTGGAGAGAGAAGTTTGTAAGATGAATTGGTTTTAATAAAGAGTTTTGGTAGTTACAAGTTGGGCAGTTTGAAGCTACTGTACAGATTTACAGCCTCAAAAATCCTATGCAGGGTCACTGTGAGTTGAAACTGACTCCACGGCATACCACTACCACCACCACCACTTGGCTTCAAGATAAATTACTGGTCCTACAAAGTCTCAGAGGAAAACCATTTGAAGTGATTTCTTTTCTCCTAACTAAATATTACATCTTTCCCAGTATGCCAAATTTCACACAGCCTTTATATCATATATTTGACTTAGACCAATATGAAAAATAATGTAGATATAATTCTTTTGCTCTTATTTTATAAATACAAAATTAGAAATATGTATTTTTCAGTTCATTCATTAACTGTTGTTAAGTACTGTAGAGCGGTTCTGACTGTCTCAAACCTTGTGGTCCACTGCATTATTCTACAGCATAACATCAGGACACCTCATTCGAATTTTAGTCACCTACAAAAAATAGCACAGGCATATGTGTTGTTGTTGTTAGGTGCCATCAAGTCAGTACCAACGCATAGCAACCCTATGCACAACAGAACAAACACTACCCGGTTCTGGGCCAACCTCACAATTGTTGCCACATTTGAGCCCACTGATGCTGCCACTTTGCAAATTCATCTTGCTGGGGTCTTCCTCTTTTTCTCTGACCCTCCACCTTACCAAACATGATATCCTTCTCCAGAGACTGGTCCCTCCTGACAATATGTCTGAAGTATGA
>NW_006408986.1:828910-837495 GCF_000296735.1 Chrysochloris asiatica
TTTCATGTCCTCTTCTGAATCCTGTTTTAACCTCTGGAAGTTCTTTGCAAATGTAGGGTTGAAGCTATTTCTATATTACCTTTAGTAAAACTTAAATGGCATGGGATAGCAATTCTATTTTCTGATGATTTCTGCATTCCATTGGGTCACCTGTCTTGGATTAGACACAAATACAGATCTCTTCTAAACAGTTGGCCAAGAACTGTCTTCCAAATTTTTCGGCATAGATGAGTGAGTGACTCCAGTGTCACTTCATTTTGTTGAAAGATTTCAATTTTTATTTGATCAATTCCTGGTGCCTTTGTTTTTGCCAATTCCTTCAATGCAACTTGGAATTCTTCCTTCAGTATCATTCATTCTCGATCATATGCTACCTCATGAAATGTTTGAATAAAAACAGGCATATTAGCGGAGTCAAAATTTTTGAGGAAAAATTAAATGAAAAGATTATGGAATTTTTCCATGGATGTTTTTGGAGTTCTCGTCTCATATAATTAAATTAGAGCAACAAAAATGATCACCTTTTATACCTTACTTGTTGCTGTTGTTGTTAGGTGCCATCGAGTAGGTACTGACTCATAGCGACTTTATGCACAGTAGAATGAAACACTGCCCAATACTTGGCCAACTTGTAGCCATGCATAAATTCATTCATGCTGTCACTTTGCCAATCCATCTTGCTGGGGGTTTTCCTCTTTTTCTCTACCCGCCACCTTGTATGATATTCTTTTCCAGAAACTGGTCCCTCCTGACAGTATGTCCAAAGTATGAGAGATGAAGTTTGGCCATCCTGGCCTCCAAGGAGCACTCTGGCTGCACTTCTTCCAACACAGGTCTGTTAGTTCTTTTGGAAGACCATATCACTTTCAATATTCTCCTCCAACACCGTAACTCAAAAGCATCAATTCTTCTATGGTCTTCCTTATTCACTGTCTAGCTTTCACATGCATTTTAGGTTATTGCAAATTCCATGGCTTGGGTAAGGCAAACCTTAGTCCTCAAGGTGACATCTTTGTCTTCAACACTTTAAAAAGTTCTTGTGTTGCAGATTTGCCTAATGCAATATGTCGTTTGATTTCTTGACTGCTACTTCCATGAGTGTTGATAGTTGATCAAAGTAGAATGAATTCATTGAAAACTTTAATCTTTACTCCATTGATAAGAATGTTTATTGGTCCAATGGTGAAGATGTTTGTTTTCTTTACATTGAGATGCAGTCTATATGGAAGGCTGTGCTCTTTGATCTTCATCAGTAAATATTTTAAGTCATCTTCACTTTCAGCAATCAAGGTTGTGTCATCTGCATATTGCAGGTTGTTAATGAGTCTTCCTCCAATCCTGATGCCATGTTCTTCATATAACACAGTTCCTTAGATTATTTGCTCAGCATGCAGGTTCAATAAGTATGGTGAAAGAATACAACTCTGTCACACACCTTTCTTAATTTTAACCTTTCATTGTTCCCATGTTCTGTTTGAACAACTGCCTCTTGGTCCAGGTACAGTTTTCTCATGAGCAAAATTAAGTGTTCCAGAATACTCATACTTCTCAATGTTGTCCATAGCTTGTCTTGATCCACACAATCAAAGGCTTTTGCATAGTCAATAAAGCACAGGCAAACATATTTCTGATATTCTCTGCTTACAACTAAGATCCATTGGACATCAGCAATGATATCCCTCACTGCATGGTCTCTTCTAAATCCAACTTGAACCTCTGGATGTTCTCTGTCAATGTATGCTTGCAGTCATTTCTGTATTACCTTTAGTAAAAATTTACTTGCATGGGATATCAAAAATATTGTCCAATGATTCCTGTATCCAATTGGGTCATCTCTCTTTGGAATGGGCACAAATACGGATCTCTTCCAATCAGTCAACCAGATAGTTGTCTTCCAAATTTCTTGGCAGAGATGAGTGAGTGCCTCCTGTGCCCCCTTACTTTCTTGAAAGATTTCAATTTTTATTCCATCAATTCCTGGTGCCTTGTTCTTTGCCAATTCCTTCAATGCACTTTGGACTTCCTCCCTGAGTATCATTGGCTCTTGATCATATGCTACCTCTTGAAATGTTTGAACATCAACCATTTCCTTTTGGTACAGTGACTCTGTATATTCCTTCGATCTTCTTTTGATGCTTTCTGCATCATTCAATAATTTGCCCTGAAAATCCTTCAGTAGTGTAAGTTGAGGCTTGAATTTTTTCTTCAATTCCCCCAGCTTGAGAAATGTTGAGTGTGTTCTTCCTTTTTGGTTTTCTGACTCCAGATCTTTGCATATTTTGTTGTAAATAATTGACTTTATCTTCTTGAGTTGACCTTTGAAATTTTCTGTTCAGCTCTTGTACCCTCTCCTTTCTGCCATTTATTTGAGCATCTCTATGCTGGAAAACAAGTTTCAATGTCTCTTCTGACATCCATTTCTACTATTTCCTTCTTTGTTGTCTTCTTAATAACTATTTGCTTTCTTCCTGTATGATATTTTTGATGTCATCCCACAAGTTTTCTGGTCTTTGTTCTTTAGTGTTTATTGTAGCAAATTTATTCTTCAGATTATCTCCAAAATCAATGTCACATTTTGGTTCTCATGGACTTGTTTTCATTTTCTTCAGCTTCAGTTTGAATTTGTATATGAGCAATTGATGGTCTGTTCCACAGTCTGTTTCTGGCCTTGTTTTGACTGATGATATACAGCTTTTCCATCATCTCTTTCCACAGATGACAGATGTAGTCAATTTGATTTCTATGTATTCCCTTTCTAAAGAAGGGGTTTGAAATGATATACAGCTTTTCCATCATCTCTTTCCACAGATGACAGATGTAGTCAATTTGATTTCTATGTATTCCCTTTCTAAAGAAGGGGTTTGAAATGAATAAATTATTGATTTTGTAGAATTCTATCATGTGATCTCCAACATCATTTCTCTCACCAAGCCCTTACTTTCCAACTATTGATCCTTCCTCTTTGCTCCCATCCTTTGCATTCCAATTACCACTAATGATCAATATATCTTGATTGAATGTTTGATCAATTTCAGATTGAAGAAGTTGGTAGAATTCTTCTATTTCATTCTCACTGACTTTAGTGGTTGGTGTGCAAATTTGAATAATAGTGGTATTATCTGGTCTTCTCTGTAGGCACATGGATATTATTCTATCACAGACAGCATTGTACCTCATGACTGATCTGGGTATGTTCTTTTTGATGATGAATGCAACACTATTCCTCCTCAATGTGTCATTCCTGGCATAATAAACCATATGGTTGTCAGATTCAAAATGGCCAATACCAGTCCATTTCAGCTCTCTAATACCTAAGATATTGAAGTTTATGCATTCCATTTTTGACAATTTCTAATTTTCCTAGAGTCATACTTCATACATTCTGTGTTCCAATTTTCAATGGATGTTTATAGCTGTTTCTGTTCATTTTGAGTTGTGCCCCATCAGCACATGATGGTCTTACGGGCTTTTTTTCCCAAGTGCTTTATTCTAGTCACGTCGTCATGGTCAGCTATACTTTGAAGAGGCAGGTCTTCCACAGTCACATTTCGAGTGCCTTCCAACCTGAGGGACTCATTTCCCACGACTATATCTGAGAGTGTTTCTCTGCTGTTCATACGGTATTCAGTGACTACATATTCGGAATAGTTCATCACTCCTTCTTCCTAGTCTGTCTTCATCTGGTAGCTCATCTGAAACCTGTCTACCTTGGGTGACCCTGCCAGTATTAAAAACACCTGTGGTATAGCTTCCAGAATCACAGCAACTCACACCACATTATGACAAACTGACAAACTTCTACTGCCATAATGTGTTATTTTTGTGCTGTTTCTTTAAGCAATGACAGTACCTTGAGCGTTTATAAGACTTTTCCTTAAGTTGATTAATGCTTAGTTTGGATTTTAGAAATAGGAATAAAACCTGATGTGTTTTAATGTGACTAACTTTAAGCATTGTTGTTTTTGTCAAGTGTCATCGATTTGATTCCATCTGACTCATAGCAACCTGTATAGGGTTTCCAAGGAGAAGCTAGTGAGTTTGAATCGCCAATACTATGATTCAAACAGACCTTGAGGTCCATATCCTGCAGTGCCCCACCAGGACTCCACTATAAGCATTTGTGTTAAATGGCATTAATTTGGTTCCTACTGATAGCGACCCTGCATAGCATTTCCGGGGAACAGCGGTTAGGTTTGAGCTGCCTACCTGTGGTTCGCAGTCCAGCGCTGATCTTACAGAACCATACCAGGGGTCCTAAAGCCAGAGTATTTAGGGGGAAAGAAAGGTTATTTAATGAAGCTTATTTTTTCTTTTCTTTAAAATTTTACATAAACATGATTGAGGGGGATAAAATGCAGTAAACTTATTTGGACAGAACTAGCAGTATTTACACATATGTTTCCATTAATAAAAGAAATCAATATTTTTATAACTTTTATTTTTATAATTAAATTAGTTTAGATACATTAACTCCATGACTGTGAGATAAACATGTTATGTGATTCAACAATAAAATCTAATAGTAAAATTGAGATTTAGATTCAACCAGAATTCCTAGTGTGTCCCTGAGGATAAGCTCTGGACTGTTAACCACTAGATCAGCAGTTCAAACACACCAATCACTCCTTAAAAACCTATGTAGGGTGACTGTGACTCTGAACTGACTCGAGGGCACTTAACAAAAACAGCATTATCAGAGTAAAGAGGAAGAATGTCATCACTGATGAAGTAGCTTTTGATTCTTTAATTCTAAAAAATAAAACCCAGAAATACATAATTTTTAAGTCTTCACTGCTTTAAGTGATAGAATTAGTAGACATTTTTTGTCTTATATTTCTGTACTCACACTTTTCTACAATGGTTATGAGTTGGGCTGCTAATCTCATGGTCAGCAGTTTGAAACTACCAGTAGTTTTACAGGAGAAAGAAGAAGCTTTCTTCTCCCATAAAGATTTAGAGCCTCAGAAACCCTATACAGGGTCTCTTTGTGTTGGAACAGACTCCATGGTGCATAATGACCCACTACCAATAACCACACATGCACTCATTTCATTAAATCTTCAGAAATTAAAAAAAAAAAAATCCAATTACAGAATTGCATGCCTATATTCAATCTTACCTCAATCTTTACGTTGATCAAGACGAGGTAAAAAGTTAGTCTTTAATCATTATCGATGTTATAATTTGAAGCTCCCCCTGAGATGGAGTGAAACCTTTAGTTTCAACACTCAGGAAGGCTGAGACATAGATTTATGTTTTATTTACTATATAATGAGCTTTATTATGCCAGTGATATTTACATGGTGGTAATTGTATGGGAAGTATTACAAAAGTAAGGGACACAATAAAGTCATCAGAAAACTTTTAAAACATTCATATATAGGCTTTGCCCAGATTTCTAAGTCCAGATCCTTCCATGAATGAATCATTACCAATTTATCTTGTTATTCTGTCAATCCCTGCTATATATATTTTGAAAATAGCTTATTATGTTTGTTAGAAGCCACTGAATTGATACTGACTCATACTGACTCATAGTAAAATATCCATCAACCAATGAATAGATAAACAAAATGTAATATGTACACAATGGCATACTACACAATGCTAAAGAAGAACAATTTTACCGTAAGGTGAAATATTATCCTGTCTTTAACTTCCTCACAATTGTTGCTATGTTTGAGTTCATTGTTACAGCCTCTGTGTCCATCTATATCATTGAGAACCTTCCTCTTTTTTTTGCTGGTCTTCTACTTTGTCAAGTGCTATGTCCTTCTTTACTGAATGGTTTCTCCTGATAACATGTCCAAAGTACGTGAAACAAAGTCTTGCCATCTTCATGTTAATGAGCATTCTAGTTGTACTTCATCCAAGGCAAACTGGCTTATTCTGGCAGTACATGGTGTGTTCTATATTCTTTCCCAGCACCAAAATTCAAAGGTATCAATTCTTCATAGTATTATTCAATGTTAAAAAAAAAAAAGTGAATTTGCAAAACACTTGTAACATTGATGAACCTAAAGGTAATTATGCAGATTGAAATTAGTCAATCACAAAAAGAAAAAAAAAAATTATGTAAGACCACTATTGTAAAAAGTTAAGAGCACATTTATATGAAAAAAGAAACATTATTTGAAGGATATCAGGAATGAGAGGAAAAGGAAGGAAAATAATCTACTACAGGAAAGATATGTATCAACTTGTGTTAAGCAAAAAGATAGTTACATTAGGTGGGAAGTCAGCACAAAGTGATCAAGGCAAAGGAAGACTCAAGAAGGTGAGAAAGAGTTAAAGGTAACAAAGGTAAATACTACTATATATACAATCTTGCATTAACAAAAATAATAATCTACAAATGGATACATTGCTAGACAATTTGAACAGGGTTAAAACCGTGATTGAGGCTGCAATAACAGATATATAAAGGTGTGACAGAGAATATTTCTATATACATATTTACATATGCTGAAAATATATCATTAATATATTAAGAAAAGCAAGTGGGGTTGAAGGTTAGGGATATAGACTAATAACTTCAGTGTCACCTATTCAAACATCACTATGCAGGAGAAAGATGAGATGTACTCCTATAAAGATTTATAGTCTCAAAAACCATATGAGTCAGATTTGGCTGGATGTCAGTGGAATATATGTAGTACAGCATACAGGGAGAAAAGTTATGAAAATCTTGTTGTTGTTGTTGTTTTAGTTAGGTGCCGTGCAGTCAGTTCCTATGCATAGCAGTTCATATGCACAACAGAAGGAAATACTGCTGAGTATTGCACCATACTCACACTTGTTATGTTTGAGCCCATGGTTGCTGCTATGGTGTCAATCCATCTCATTGAAGCCCTTCCCCTTTTCACCAACTCTCCATTTTTTCAAGCATAATGACCTTCTTCATAGACTAGACCCTGCTGAAAACATTTTCAAAGGATAAGAGATGTATTCTGGCTGTACTTCTTCCAGGACAGATTTGTTTATTCTACTGGCAGTCCATAGTAATGTCAATATTCTTCATCAACACCATAATTTAAATTAATCAATTCTTCTATGGTCTTCCTTACTGATTGTCCAACTTTCACATGCACGTGATTCTATTGAAATTGCCACAGTTTGGGTCATATGCACGTTAGTCCTCAAAGTGAAATTTTTTGATATTTCAAGGAGGCCTTTTGTAACAGATTTACCCAGTGCAATATATTATTATTGACTGCTGCTTCTGTGAGAGTTGGTTGTGGAGCCCTGCAAAACAAAGTCTTTGACAATTTCAATCTTTTCTCCATTTTTCATGATATTATATTTTATATGATATTTGTCCATTTGCGAGAATTTAAATTTTCTTTACAATGCAGTGTAATCCATACTGAAGGCTGTATTCTTTGGTCTTCATCATTAAGTATTGCAAATCTTAACTTTCAGCAAGCAAGGTTTTGTTATCTGCATATAACTGTTTATGAATGAAACTTCCTGATGTCACACACTTCATCATATAATCAATTTTCTTGGATTATTTGCTCTATATATAGATTAAATAAATATTGTGAAAGAAACACAATCCTAACATGACTTTCTTGATTTTAAAGTACTCAGTATCTCTTTGTTCTGTTCAAACAATTGCCTCTTCTTCGATGTACAGGTACCTCATTAGCACAATTAAGTGTTCTAGAATTCCAGTTCTTTGCAATGTCATGTATAGTTTATTATGATTCACACAGAAAAATAACTTTTGTCATTTTGGTATTCTCTGCTTTAAGCCAAGATCCATCTGAGGTTCGTGATGATATCACTTGTTCCACATGCACTGTTATCACTTGTTCCACATGCACTGTCCCCTTCTAAACAAAGCTTAAATTTTTGGCAGCTCATTGTTGATATACTATTGCAATAATTTATTAATCAACTACAGCAAAATTTTACTTACATCTGATATCAATGATATTGTTAGTTGATTATTTAATTCTGTTGGATCACCTCAAAAATACAGATCTCTTCCAACTGATTTGCCAGGTAGCTGTCTTCCAAATTTCTTAAGTGAGTGCCTCCAGTGCTGCATCAGTTTGTTGAAAGATTTCAATTTGTATTCCATCCATTCTGAAACCCTGATTTTTGTTAATGTCTTAAGTGCTACTTGGGCTCTCAATTTTTGATCATCTGGGACCTCTTGAAATGACTGAACACCAACAGATTATTTTTGATACAGTGACTTGGTGTATAGCTTCAATCACCTTTTTTATGTTTTATTTGCATCACTCAGTATTTTTACCATAGATCCATTACTACAACCCGATTCTTGGATTTTTAATTATGTTCTTCCAGTTTGAAAAATTCTGATCATGTTCATCATTTTGGTTTGCTAACTCCAGGTGTTTACATATTTCATTATAATTTTAACTTTGTCTTGTCAAGCTGCCCTATGAAATTTTCTGTTCAGTTCTTTTGCTTCCTCATTTCTTCTAGTCACTTTGCTGGAGAGAAAGTGTCAGCCTTTTATGTCATCTACTTTGGTCTTTCCTTTTTTTCCCCCTATATTTTAAATGACCTATTTCTTTCTTCTTGCATGTTTTTTGTTTTGTTTTGTTTTT
>NW_006408986.1:837721-846889 GCF_000296735.1 Chrysochloris asiatica
TCAGAACTGACTCGAAGGCACTAACAACAACAACATACTGTAGAATCAATATTGGACTGAAAACCACAAAGTGGGAGTTCAAACTCACTAGCTGCTCCTCAGAAACCCTATACAGGGTTGCTATGAATTGAAATCAACTCAACAGCACTTAACCTATAGCATACTCAAAGTCATATTTTGGCACTCATGAACTTGTTTTAATTTTATTCAGCTTCAGCTTGAATTTACATAGGAGCAATTGATGGCTTCTTCCACAGTTGGCCCCTGGCCTTGTTTTGACTGATGATATTGACCTTCTCCATTATCTCTTCCAACAGATGTATTTAAATTTATTACTGTGCATTTCTTCTGGTGAGTTCCTGGTATATAGTCACTTTTTATGTTGTTGAAAAAAGTGTTTGCCTTGAATATGTCATTGGCTTTGCCAAATTCTCTTATGTGATTTGCAGCATAATTGCTATCAACAAGCTCATATTTTTGTTTACAATTAGGATTCCTTCTTCTCTGTTTCCAACATTCCCATTCCAATCATCGGTAATTATCAATGCATCTTGATTGCACGTTTGATCAATTTCAGACTGAAGAAGTTGGTAGAATTCTTCAATTTCATCACTACTGCTTCAGTGCTTGGTGCATAAATTTGAATCATGGTGGTATTAATTGGTCTTAAGGTGTATGGATACTATACTATCACAGATAGCATTGTACATCAAGATACATCTTGAAATATTCTTTTTGAGATTAATGGGTCATCATTCCTCTTCAATTTGTGGTTCCAATATAGTAAGCCATATGTTTTACTGATTCAAAACCGATGGCCAATGTAAGTCCATTTTAACTAATTAACACGTTGATTATCAATCATCATGTAATCTATTTGATTTTTGGCAACTCACAATTTTCCTGTTGTGGCACTGTAGGATAAGCACTGGAGCTCAAGGTCAGTTTGAACCCCAAAGTCATCAGTTCAAACTCACTAGTCACTGCTCAGTAACCCTATATAGGACAGCTATGAGTTGGAACTGACTAGATAACACTTAACACTAACAATAGCAATTTTCCTAGATTTGTACATTGCATAGTTCACATTCTGATTAATGTAAGTTTTCAGTTGCTTCTTCTCATTCTGAGTTGTGCCCCATCTGCAAATGAATGTCATGAAAGTGTAACTCCATTCAACTCTACATGTCAGCACTACTTTTAGGAAGCTCTCTTTCCCAGTCAAATTTTGTGTGCCTTACAACTTGAAGAGTCCTGCTGTGGTACTGTGGGATAAAGCACTGGAAAGCAAGGTTTGAACCACAAGGTCAGAGTTCAAACTCACAGCTGCTCCTTGGAAACCCTACACACAGGATTGCTGTGAGTCATAACAGACTTGATAGCACTTACAAACAATAACACATTCTGCCGATCTCATCTGTTGACACTGTCTTAGACAATGTTTTGCTGTTATTCAAAAAGATTTCAATGACTAACCAGTAAGAAATGTTCTTTCTTTGTCTGTAAGATCCACTGAAATTTGCCCACAATGGGAGACCCTTTTGGTATTTGAAACAATTGTGGTAGCTTACAGCAGCCAAAAACACACAAACCATAGCCTTACCACCAAGAGACAGATAATTAGTGCTCTGGTGAGTAAAAAACCTAATCTTTTAAATACCTAAATATTTTAAATACATAATGAAGGAATATTTTAAATACCCAATAAAGCTTCTACCACTTGTCTCTCCTGCTGTGGTGCTGTGGGCTAATGCATCAGACTGCAAAGTCATTTGAACTGCAAGGTTGGTGGTTCAAGCTCACTAGCTGCTCCTGGGAAACCCTATACAGGGTTGCTATGGGTCAGAATTGACTCGATGGCATTTAACAACAACAACAACAACTTGTCTCTCAGTTTTGTCAAACTGCAGTGACTTGTGTGTTGCTGTGATCCTGGAAGCTGTGTATTTTAAATATCAGCAGGGTCACCGGCAGTGGACAGATTTCATCTGAACTTCCAGATAAAGACACGAGAAGGAAAGATGAACACTGAAAACCTTATGAAGAGCAGTGGAGCACTTTCAGCACAAAATCACTGAATTTTGAAACTTGATGAATAACACCAGAGTTGTCAGAGATAGTGGCAGAAGATAAGTGCCTCAGGTTGCAAGGCACTCAAAATGTGGCTGGGTAAGAACTACCTCCTTGGAACCTTCATTTGCTGATGGGAAAAAAAAAAAAAACTCAAAATGTAGAGAAACAGCTGTTAATATCCATTAATATTCAGAACATGGAACGAATGAAATAGAAATCTAGGAAAATTAAAAATTGTCAAAAATAAAATGAAACACAAACATTAATTACTAGGCATTAGCGAACTGAAGTGAATTGGTATTAGCTATTTTGAATCTAATAATCACATGGTTTACCATGCTGGAAATGACAAATTGAAGAGGAATAGTGTCACAGTCATCATAAATAGAATACATAAAGATCAATTATAAAATAAGATTCTATCTGTGATAGGATCATATCTACACACCTACAAAGAAGACAAATTAATACCACTACTAGTCAAATGTATACATAAACCACTAAAGCCAGGGATGATGAAATTTAAGGTTTCCACCAATTGCTTCAGTCTGAAATTGATCAAACATGCAATCAAGATGGGTTGATAATTACTAGCGATTAGAATGCAAAGGTTGAAAACAAAGAGGAATGACTACTAGTTGGGAAATATTACCTTAGTGATCAAAACAATGCTTGAGATTTCCTGTTAGAATTTTGCAAGACCAATGACTTCTTCATTGCAAATACCTTATTTAAACAATAAAAAGATGACTGCACATATTACCTCACCAGATAGAATATGGCAAAATCAAATTGACTACATCTGTGGAAAAAGAAGGTGGAAAAGCTCCATATCATCAGCCAAAACAAAGCCAGGGGAAGACTGTGGAGCAGACCACCAATTGCTAATATTCAAGATTAGCTTGAAGCTGAAGAAAATTAAAACAAATCCATGAGAGACAAGCTATGACCTTGAATATATTCCACCTGAATTTGGAGTTCATCTGTAAAATAGATTTGATGCATTACATTCTAGAGACTGAAGACCAAAAGAGTTGTGGGATGACATCAAGAACATCATATAGGAAGATAGTAAACAACCAATAATGCAAAAAAGAAGGAAAAAAACAAAATGTATGTCAGAAAACACTCTGAAAACTGCTCTACAGAATAGAGATGCTAAAGCAAATGAAAGAAGTAAGGAGGTACAAGAGCTGAACAGAAAATTTCAAAGATCATCTCGAGAAGACAAAGCCAAATACTATAACAAACCGTGCAAAGAATTGGTGTTTCAAATCCAAAAGGGAAGAACACGCTCAGCATTTCTCAAGTTGAGGGAACTGAAAAAACCGTCAAGCCTTGACTAAAAATAATGAAGGATTCTAAGGGCAGAATAGCGAATGACAAAGAAAACATTGAAAGAAGATGTAAGAAATAAAAAGGGTTACTGTTTCAAAATGAAATGGTCGATATGCAATTATTTCAAGAAATAACATGTGTTAAAGAGCAAATGATGCTGAAGAAACAATTCTAAGATGCATTAAAGACATTGTCAAAGAACAAGACAATGTGAATTGATGAAAGACATTGAAATATTTCAACAAACTGATGCTGCACTAGAGGCAGTCACTCATCTATGCCAAGAAATTTGGAAGATAACTACCAATTCATGTGAAGAGATCCATATTTCTGCCCATTACAGAGTGGTGAACCAACAAAATGCAGAAGTGATCTAATAATATCATTATTATCATATGCACGTACATTTACTAAAAATAATAGAAAAATGGCTACAGCCATGCATTGACAGAGAACTTCCGAAGTTCAAGCTGGATTCCAAAGAGGATGTGGAACAAAGGATATTATTGATGATATCAGATGTTTATTTGTGCTTTAGTGACTATATAAAGGCTTTTGATTGTGTGGATCATGATAAGTTATGGACAACAATGAGGAGAATGAGTATTGTGGAACTCTTAATTGTGCTCATGAGGAACCTGTACATAGACCAAGGGGCAGTTGTTCAAATTGAACAAGGGAACACCAATAGTTTAAAATTAGGAAAGATGTGCACCAGGGTTGTGTTCTTTCACCAAACTTATTTAGTCTGTATGATGAACAAATAATCGAGAAGTTGGATTATATGAAGAAAAACTTGGCATCATGATTGAAGGAAGACTCATTAACAACCTGTAATATGTAGATGATACAACTTTGCTTGCTGAAAGCAAAGAGGACTTAAAATTCATGCTGATGAAGGTCAAAGACCAGAGCTTTCTATATGGGTTGTACCTCATTGTAAAGAAAATCAAAAACCTCACCAATGAATCAATAAATAACATCTATTTAAATGGAGAAAAGATTGAAGCTGTCAAAGATTCAGCCATCAACTTTCATGGAAGCAGTAGTTAAGAAATCAAATAACATATTGCTTTAGGCAAATCTGCTGTACAAGGCTTTCTACAGTGTTGAAGGGAAAAGACGTCAGTTTGTGGAATAAGGTGTGCCAAACCCAAGCCATGGCATTTTCAATAACTTCGTATGCATGTGATACTTGGACAGTGAGTAAGGAAGACTGTAGAAAAACTGATATATTTGAGTTATGTTGTTTTAGGAGAATATTAAAACTACCATGAATTGCCCAAAGAACAACCCAATCTGTTTTGGAAGAAGTATATCAAGAGTGCTCCTTGGAAGCCAGAATGGACAGACTAAGTCTCTCATACTTTGGAAATCTTATCAGAAGGGACCAGTCCCTGAATAAGACATCATGTGGGCACAGTGGAGGGTGGAAGACCCGCAATGTGATGGAATGGCATAGTAGCAGCAGCAATCAGCTTAGTCGTAGCAACTATTGGGAAGTTGGCACACGACAGGGCAGTGTTTCATTCTGTTATGCATAGGTTCACTATGAGTCAGTACCAACTCAATGGCACCTAACAGCAACAAAATTGTTGATAGAGGACTGGATATTTGTTCATCCCAGTCCTAAAATATGGACTGTTTCTATTGAGATAAACTTCAATAAAGCAGATAACTTTAACTGGTGGCATTTCCTGTACAGGTACCCAGCTGGGAAACATCAGAAAAACAGAAGAGTGAGAATCTCAATCCTACAGTTGGAATCTACTTGGACAGTGTACAAAATGCCTTCTACAACAACTACTTTCAGAAATTTAGAAGTTTTGTGTCATTATCTTCTGACTTTTGTTGCTTTGTTTCCATTGTGGCTCTAATCTTACTACTGGTTCTTTCAATGCTGTATGTCTTTTTTTCAAGCTGCTTTTAATATTTTCTATTTGTCAACATTTTTTCTTTTACAATTATCTAGGATTTTCTCTCTTTTATTTATTTTGCTCAAGTTTAATATGATAAAATTCCTGACATGATAACTTTCATTAATTTTCAAAATTTTATAACTATGATCCCATCAATTTTTTTACCCCACCTTCTCCTCTCTGACTCTCATCACAAAAATATTAATATTTTATAAGGCCCCATAAATTTCTTATACTCTATTATATATTGTTTAAATTTTCATTCTGCTTTTCATATGTTTGCGTGGCCATTTTGTAGTGACTTGTCTTCCAGTTTAGTAACTGTCTTTTCAATTGTGTTCAATGCAATGCTAAAGTCTTCTACTTACTTCTAATTTCATTTTATTTTTCTTTCTATATTCATTTCTGATAAAACTTTTATTTTACAGAAAGACTCACACATAGTTGTTTTCTAACTCAAATTTTTAGTTATTTACATGATATTTTCTTCACTGTTTTTGCACTCAGGTCCTATTTTTAATTGAGAGCAATATATTGTTCATTAAAAATTACTAAAGGTCTCACATTGAAAAATTCAATTATCTTTCAATTTCATTTTTTCATGAATTTTTGGAAGACTCCTCATATAGAATTAAACTTAAATAGGGATAAAGGTAATTCAATTGAGCTTACTTATTTTAAAGTTTACCTATATTTATATATATATTGCTTTATGTTAAACTGTGGAGCAATACAAAAATCCTAACAGAGATTGTGGAGTATTTATTGGGCCTTTATCCTTTTCATAGAGAAAAATGTCATTTTTTATAATCCAAAGGTTCTTAACAGATGAATAAAATATAATACATGTAAAACAATCCTTGGTATTGTGTTACAGAATATTTTTTAAAATTCTTTATTTTAACAAAGATATACCCAGGGTTATTAACAAATGATACGTGCCTGACATACTTTGAACTTGACGGGATACTCTTCACTTTGGTATGTGGAAGTACAAGCTTATATGAAATTATTCATGTGTGTCTTTTATTATAATTCTTGATGTTTTAGTCACTTCTAACTGTCTCAATGTTTAAAATATTTTAATTACCTCTGAAAAATTGCTCTCATTGGGCAATGAGATCAGAGCAGGATGTACATTAACACATGATTCCTTGAATCTTACTTCAGTTCTTATTTGGTCAGTCTCACACGTTAGCTAAAGAGCTATTGAATTTTTCATCTTTTGTGTTTGTCTTCTGTGCCAATTAACTTTGCTAAAATAACATTATTTCTAAAACCATCCCAAGGTTTTGTGCATACAGCAAAAAAAAAAATTTATCCTCCTATATATGAAATTCAGTATGGCTTTGTACGTTTTAGGCTGGATTTAGCTCTTCTTAACTTGTAGTTCCATGGGGTGATTGAGGCTATGCTACCTATATCTTTCTTCCACATCAGATAGCAGGTTGAGTAGGATATGGTCTTTTCATAATAATGGAAGAGTGGGATGTGGAAACACGTATAGTGTTATTGTAAATTCTGTTATCCCTTTGACTAATACAAGTAACATGACTAAAACGAGATCTAAGAGTCACTAGTTAATCACTGTCCATTTGTAGGAAGAAGTGGAAAGTAATAACAGCAAAAATTGTGTAGTGCAGGGAAATTGAAAACTTGGCGCCAATAATTAATCTACTACAACTTTCTTCTATATTGCTGGTGGTGGTGGTGTGAAGTACCTAAGAGTCGTTTCCAACTCATAGCAACCCTATATATACGATTTAAAAGAGCAGCTAGTGAATTTGAACAACCAACTTTGCAAACCATTCAAGCCAACCTTCAAACCTACCTTTTGATCTAGTACATTATTCCACAGCGCCACACCAAGACTCTTCTATACCTCTACTGCTCTTATATTTATCACCTACTACTTACGGGAACTGAAGATATTCCAATGTTTAGGTAATAAATGGTATTTTGTCCCTTATTTCTATACTACTGATTATCACAAAAAGTTATCATCTAGTCTGCATTCCATAAAAAAGTGTCAAGAGGTTATTGTAGCATAAAATAAGAAGTTATAAATTGTTGTTGCTAGGTGCCATTGAGCCCATTCTGACTCATAGAGACCCTATGCACAACAGAATGAAACACTGTCCTGTCCTGTGCCAATCTCACAACAATTGCTACACCTGAGCCTAATGTTGCTAACTCTGTGCCAATCAATCTCACTGGGAGTCTTTCTATTTGTTTCTGACCCTCTGTTTCACCAAACATGGTATCCTTCTCCAGTGACTGCTCCCTCCTGACAATATATCCCAAGTATGAGAGATGAAGTCTGGCCATCCTAGCTTCCAAGGAGCACCATGGTTGTGCTTTTTCCACCACAGATCTGTTTGTTGTTTTGGAAGCCCATGGCACTTTCAGTAGTCTCCTCCAACATCATAACTCAAATGCATCAATTCTTCTACAGTCTTCCCTATTCACTGTCTAACTATCACCTACATATGAGGTTATTGAAAATACCGTGGCTTGGATCTGGCACATCTTATTACTCAAACTGCCATCTTTGCTCTTCAACACTCTAAAGAGGTATTGTGCAGCAGATTTGACTAAAGCAATACATCATTTAATTTCTTGACTGCTGCTTCCATGAATATTGATAGTTGATCTGGGCAAAATGAAGTCTTTGACAACTTCAATCTTTTCTCCATTTATATGGATATTGTTTATTGATCCATTGGTTGGATTTTTATTTTCTTTACATTGAGTTACAACCCATATGGAAGGCTGTGGTCTTGGATCTTCATCAGTAAGTATTTTAAGTCTTCTTTGCTTTCAGCAAGCAAGGTTGTATCATCTGAATATCACAGGTTGTTAATGAGTCGTCTTTCAACAATGATGCCATGTTTTTCTTCATTTAATACATCTTCTCGGACTATATGCTCATCATACAGACTGAATAAGTATGGTTAAAGCATACAACCCTGACACTCATTTTTCTTAATTTTAAACCATTCAGTGTTCCCTTATTATATTCAAACAGTTGCCTCTTACTCTGTGTAAAGGGACCTCATGATCACAAGTAAGTGCTCCTGAATACTCATTCCCTACAATATTGTCAATAACTTAATATGATGAACACAATCAAAAGCCTTTGCATAGTCAATAAAACACAGATAAACATCTTTCTGTTATTCTCTGCTTTTAGCCAAGATTCATTTGACCTCCACAATGATATACCTCATTCCATGTCCTTGTCTGAATCTGGTTTGAACCTCTGGAAGTTCTCTGTCTATGTTTGGTTGCATTCAATATTGTATTATATTTAGTAAAACTTTACTCACATAGGATATCAATGATATTGTCTGATGATTTCTACATCCCATTGTGTCACCTCTCTTTAGAATGGACACAAATACAGATCTCTTCAAGTCAGTTGGCCCGTAGTTGTCTTACAAATTTCTTGGCATAGATGAGATAGTGCCTCCAGTGCTGCATAAGTTTGTTGAAGGATTTCAATTCGTATTCCATCAATTCCTGGTGCCTTGTTCTTTGCCAATGCCTTCAATGAACCTTGAACTTCTTCCTTTAGCCTCATTGACTCTTGATCATATGTTATCTCTTGAAATGGTTGAACATTTATTTATTTTGGCACAATGGTTCTGTGTATTTCTTTCATCTTCTTTTTTTTAAGCTTTTATTGTGGATTGAGTGTAAGTTTACAGGGAAGATCATCAGTTTTACATTCAACAAATGATACAATTTATTTTATTACAATGATTACAATCTCTTCCATGTACCATCAGTTAATAGTATTTTTTCTTATTCACTTTAACTCTTTTTTTTTTTTTTT
>NW_006408986.1:848032-860319 GCF_000296735.1 Chrysochloris asiatica
AACAACTTGTATATTCGTGTAGTAGCCAGTAATACTGACATTTTTGTTTTGGGTTTTTCCTTATGATCTTTCTTGGAAGATGTATTATCTTCTGTCACTCTAGCTGTTCCAGGCTGGTCTGCTTGTCCTTTTTAGGGGGAATGTCCCACCTCAGAAGGTTCTGGATGGGGCTCAGAATTCCACCTAAGTTCCTATACACTGCAAAGGCTCCTTAGGAGGCCTATTTCCGTGGGCAAGTTCTAGAACCCCTTTTAGGTATTCCAGTTATAGGCTGAAGATGGGCTTACAAGCTTTTAAATCATGTTTCCTGACGCTCCTTTCTATCCAACTTAAGTGTCCATTTTACAATACTAGGCAAGGGGACCCAATATACATAAGATAGTCAAGCATCTAAGTATTATTTCCCTCCTCTTCCATCTTCTTTTGATGCTTTCTGCATCATTCAGTATTTTGTCAATAGAATCCTTCAATAGCACAAGTAAAGGTTTGAACTTTTTTCTTCAGGTCCCTCAGTCTGAGAAATGTTGTGTGTGTTCTTTCCTTTGGGTTTTCTAACTCAGGGTCTCGGCACATATTATTTTACTATTTCTTCCATTTACTTGAGTATATCTATGCTGGAGAGCAAGTTTCAGAGTCTCTTCTGGCATCCATTTTGGTCTTCTTCTTTCTTGTCTTCTCAATGACCTTTTGCTTTCTTCCTCTATGTTGTCATCCCACAACTCTTGATGTCATCTTAAAACTCTTCTAGTCTTCTGTCTTTAGTGCCTAATGCATCAATCTTTTCTTCATATGATCTCTAAATTCAGGTAGGACATATTCATGGTCATATTTTGTCTCTGGCTGACTTGTTTTAATTTTCTTGAGCCTCAGGCTGAATGTGCATATAAGCAATTGGTAGTCTGATTCACAGTCTGTCCCTGTCCTTGTTTTGGCTGATGATACGGAGTTTTTCTATCATCTTCTATCCACAGATATAGTCAATTTGATTTCTGGGTATTCCATCTGGTGAGATCCATGTATATAGTTGTCTTTTATGTTGTTTAAATAAGGTATTTTCAATGAAGAAGTCATTGGTCTTGCAAAATTATATCATGCTAGCTCCAATATTGTTTTGAAAACCAAGGCTATATTGTCTAACTATCGATCTTTCCTTTTTGTTTGCAATGTTTGCATTCCATTCACCAGTAATTATCAATCCATCTTGAATCTATGTTTGATCAATTTCAGACTGAAGAAGTTGGTAGAATTCTTCAATTTCATCATCACTGGCTTTAGTAGTTGGTCCATACATGTGAATAATGGTAGTATTAACTGGTCTTCCCTGCAGTTGTATAGATAGATCCTATCACAGACAGCGTTGTACTTCATGACTGATCTTGATATGGTCTTTTGATGATGAAAGCAACTCTATTCATCATACAGAGGTTATTTTATTATAAAATTAGAAGTTATAACTAGGATATTCTCACCTTTGGTAAAATTTAATTTTCATTTATATCGACTGATAAAATGTGTCTATTTCTTTACATTTATATATGAATTGAAAATCACTTCAAAGAATTATGAAGACTTTAAATGGACAGTAATGCCTGTGATCCTTTAAATAAATTATCTGTACATATTTTCCCACAGAGAATAACTTTCACTTTCTATATTATGGCTTTTGTAATACAATATTTAGTTTAACAATTATATTACAATAAATTTTGTATTATGTATGGATTTTTAGCATGCTAATAAATTGAACTTCTATATCAGATATAGATGAGTCACATTATGGTCTTATTTATTTCCATATTTAAAGTTCTTGTACATGGTAACAATGGTATGTGTCTGTATGCAACTGTCCTTATCTCTTATATTAACAAGAAAATACCCTGAGGTCATACTATGTCTATTGGAGATATATAGAACCATGAAGAAATAAGAGGTCCTAAACTAGAAGACCCTTTTGAAGGCCTTGATCTCCAAATATAATTTCAATAATAAAACTATTGAAACAGCACTTTAGCTAAATGTCACAAATCATAGTTCCATAGGCACAAATGATAGTTTTGTTGTTGTTGTTATGTTAGGTGCCCTAAAGTCAGTTCCAACTCATAGTGACCTCATGCATAACATGCTTGATCCTGTACCATGCTTGCAATTGTTATGCTTGAATCCACTGCACCAATCCATATAATTGAGGATCTTCCTCTTTTTACTGATCTACTTTATAAAGCATTATTTCTTTCTCCAGGGACTGGATTAGGGACATCTAAGACTGTAAATGAAATTGTTGCTTTTAACACTTTAAAGAGATCTTTTGCATCAGATTTGTCCAGTGCAATATGCCATAAGATTTTGTGACTGCTATTTCAATGAACATTACTTGTGAAACCATGTAAAACTAAATCCTTGACAATGTCATTTTTTTCTCCATTATGATGATATTGTCAGTCTAAATATGAGAATTTTTGTTTTATTACTTACATTAAATTATAATCAATACTGGAGACTGTATCCTTTGATTTTCATTTGTAAGTGCTTCAAGTCCTCTTTGCTCTCAGCAAGCAAATATGTTATCTGTATACTGTAGGTTGTTAATGGTCCTTCTTCTAATCCATATGCCAAGTTTTCCTTCAGACAGTCCAGCTCCTCCAATTTTTTGCTCAACATATAGATTGAATAAATATAGTGAAGGCACCACACTTGATGTACTCCTTTCTCTATTTTAAGTCATGTAGTATCTCTTTCCTTAATTATAGTCATGAATTATCGCCTAGTTCTGTTTGAATGAATACCTGTTGGTCTGTATACAGGTTCCTTGTGAACACAGTGAAGAATAGGATGCTGTTACTCTTCAACTTGTTATTTGTAGCATTGTAGAATATATATCTATGTAATTCAAAATGACCAATCCTAGTCCATTTCAGCTCACTAATATCTAGGATCAATCTGTGATCTTCATGTTCTTTTTCAATTTTGATGATGTTCTATATTCTTAGATTTGCCATTTTCTGATTATTAAAGTATATATTCAGCTATTTCTACTCATTTTGAGTTGTGCCCTATCAACAAATGAAGATCCTGAAAGCTTCGTTCCATCCATATGTTTAAGTTTGATTCTACTTTCAGGGGACAATTCTTTGCCAGTTGTATTTGAATACATTGCAATCTGAAGTGCTCATTTTCAAACACTATGTCAAACAGTGTTTTCTTGTTACTCATAAGAGTTTCAGTGGCATATCCTTAACAAATGGACTGCTTATTCCTTCTTGCTAGTCTGTCTCAGTCTGGAGCTCTGGTAGCGTAGTGGTTACGAATCGGGTTGCAAGCCGCAAGGTCAGCAGTTTGAAACTACCAGTGATTCCGGGGGAGAAAGATGAGGGGGTCTGCTCCTGTAAAGATTTACAGCCTCGGAAAGCCTGTGTAGGGTCGCTATGAGTCGGAACCGACTCCACAGCACATAACAACAACAACAACAACTTAGTCTGGAAGTTCCCCTGAATCCTGTCCACAATTATTGACAATGTTGATATTTGAAATACCACTGGCATAGTTTCCAGGTATCATAGCAACATACAAGCCACCACAGTGTGGCAAACTGACAGACGAGTGATGAACTAATGGTAATTGTTGTTGTTGTTAGGTGCCATTGAGTCGATACTGATCCATAGCGACCTTATGCACAACAGAACAAAACACTGCCTGATCCTGGACCAACTTCACTACTGTTGCCTTGTTTGAGTCCATCGATGCTGCCACTTGGAGAATCAATCCATCTCGTTGGGGTCTTCCTATGGTACAATTAAATTGAATTATTCTTTAAACTATATTGTAAAAGAAAATATACATTTTTTAATTTAGATACTTTTAATTTTTTCAAGATTTTTTCCTTGTTTTAGATTTAAAATATGCATCATCATTTTTATTGTTAACACAGCATAATAATAAGTGATAGCTTTCTGATATTTTACCTAGGAAAAGTACTGGACTTTGATCCAAAAGGTCAGTGATTCAAACCCACCAGCTGCTCCTTGGAAACTCTATACAGGGTTGTTATGAGTTGAAACTGACTTGATGGCACTTAAGGAGCTCTGGTAGCGTAGTGGTTACGAATCGGGTTGTGAACCGCAAGGTCAGCAGTTCGAAACTACCAGCGGTTCCACGGGAGAAAGATGAGGCGTTCTGCTCCCATAAAGATTTACAGCCTCGGAAACTCTATGCAGGGTCGCTATGAGTCGGAACCGACTCCACGGCACTTAACAACACAACAACAGCGACATTGGCAATTCTATCCTCCAGTCTTCAGATAGAACAATGATGAAGTAAACAGATTATTCTAATTCTAAGAAATTGGGAAGACAAATTGGAAAGAAAGCCAACTGTACAATGTTTGGGTTACATAAAACAAACAAACAAACAAACAACAACAAAAAAACAATAAATATTAAATTTAAATTAATGTAATGCAAATCTATTGCAATTGATTTCAATTTTAGGAATTTCTGCAATCTTCCATTCAAGCATAAAATCTTAGTACTAGAAATTTTGGAGTATGAGAATACAAAAAAGAATACTTCTGAAAGCCTTCTTCCTTTCTTTAAGATTATTTGTATGTTATCAGTTGTTGTTAAGTGCCATCAAGTTAGTTTTGACTCAGTAGAGACCATATGCAAAACAGAATGAATCACTATGTGGATCTGCACCATCCTCATAGTGTTGCTATATTTGAACCCATTGTTGTAGACACTTTGCCAATCCATCTCATTGAGGGACTTACTCTTTTCTGCCGACTCTCTACTTTAATAAGCTTCATTTCCTTTTTCAGGAACTGGTACTCCTAGAAAGCATATCCAAAGTACATGGGGCAATGTCTCACCATCCTCAGTTCTAAGGAACATTCTGGCTGTACTCTTACAAGACAGATTTGTCCTTTCTTTTGGTTGTCCATAATGTACTTAATATTCTTTGCCACAACCTATATTCAAATGCATCAGTTCTTCCGTTGTCTTCCTTATTCATTGCCCAGTTAACACATAACTATGAGGGAATTATCAAGGTTTGTTATAAGCACCTTAATCTTAAAGTGACATTCTGTGCTTTTTAACACTGTGTGGTGCTGAGAATTATTTAATATTCCTTCTATGTATGTTGTTGCTGTTAGGTGCCATCAAGTCAGTACTGACCCAAAGCAAACTTATGCACATCAGAAGGAAACACTGCCCAGTCCCTGACCAACCTCACAATCATTTTTAATGCCTGAGCCCATCACTGCTGCCACTGTGCCAATCCATCTCCTTGGGAGTCTTCCACTTTTTCTCTGACCCTCCACTTTACCAAACATGATATCCTTCTCCAGTGACTAGTCACTCCTGACAATATGTCTGAAGTACGAGAGATGAAGTTTGGCCATTCTGGCCTCCAAGGAGCAACCTGGCTGCATCTCTTCCAACACGGATATGTTGGTTCTTTTGGCAGCCCATGGCACTTTCAATATTCTCCTCCAACACCACAATTCAAACACATCAATTCTTTTACTGTTTTCCTTACTCTCCAACTTTCACATGCATATGAGGTTATTGAAAATACCATGACTTGGGTCATGAGCACCTTAGTCCTCAAACTGACATCTTTGTCCTTCAACACTCCAAAAAAGGCTTGTACAACAGATTTGTCTAATGCAATACATCACTTAATTTCTTGACTGCTGCTTCTATGAGTATTGATGGTTGATCTGAGCAAAACGAAGTCCTTGACAACTTCAATCTTTTCTCCGTTTATATGGATGTTGTCTATTGGTCCAGTGGTGAGGATTTTTGTTATCTTTACATGGAGATTCAACTCATACAGAAGGCAGTGATTTTTTATCTTCATCAGTAAGTGTTTTAAGTCCTCTTTGTTTTCAGCAAGCAAGCTGCATCATCTACATATCTCAGGTTGTTAATGAGTCTTCCTCCAATCCTGACACCACATTTTTCTTCATGTAATTAAGCTTTTTAAATTATTTTCTCAGCATACAAATTGAATAAGCATGATGAAAGAATACAACCCTGGATCACACTTTTCCTAATTTTAAATCATCCAGTGTTCCCTTAATCTGTTTGAACAACTGCCCCTTGGTCCCTGTACTGATTCTTCATAAGCACTGTTCCGAATACTCTAAGGTATAGACTTTGCAAGCTCTCACCAAATGACATTTTCCTGGTAGATCTGGGTAAGAGAAGTAGGGACATAATACTGATAAGATACTATGATTCAGTTGTGAATGATTGTTTACAAAAGTAATTTGACTGTATAAGCTGAAATTCTAGTGTGGGGATAAAATGAGCCATCTTCTAAGAAGGAAGAGTCAGAATTTTTGACCCCCTTGAGTTTCTATATGCATAATAGAGGTTACTGCTATGAGAGCAAGCACAACTTCACATGGCCCTTAAATGGAGCATGATTTGTTTATTCACGAGGCTCCTTATGGACCTTGCTGGGAGGTAGTTTTAGTTATTACTACTTCATGTTTGTATTTTACTGCAACACCTTTAAATTTGTAAGTATTTTTATTTTAGGTCTTTCGCGTCTTTTATAACAATTGAATTCTGTTTTGTTGCTGCTTTAAAATATCTGGTAATTTATAAGATGCCAGACATTAAAAATTTACATTACTTTGTGCTGAATCCTTTTTGTTTCTATAAATATTCTTGTACTTTCTTCAGCAATGCAGTAATGCTGTTGTTGTTGTTGTTGTTAAGTGTCGTCGAGTCGATTCTGACCCATAGTGACCCTGTATAGGGTTACTTGTGAGTAATTTGGTCTTTTTGGTTCTTACTGTAAACTCTTCTAGGTCTGAGCAGAGCACTATTTAGTCTAGACCTAAGTTTGCTGCATTCTTGAAATAAAACTATTCAGAATAATCTACATAATGCCCTATAAAATATCATCATTTTCATTTTAGGTGCTAGAAAGAATGCCCTGTCCTGTTCCACAGCCTAGTGGGAGTTATAAGTATTGGTCTCTTTAATCATTTCAAGTGATCCTTTCTCCAACCTTAGGTAGTTTCTTTATTCAACTAACACACCACAGAGAGAGATCTCTAGAGCTTTTTCTCTCTATGTCCAGGTCTCTACTTCTTAATATTTTGTCCAGACTACTTTAAATACCTTGTTGTCTCCAGATTTCCAGATTTATCTTCTCTGAGTTTCTTCTCCCTGTTCCACAGTCTAGAAATTTTCATCTGGTGTTTATATGGGGAAAAGCAAACGTCTCTTCATGGGTCCCCCATTTCAGTTGTTAAGTAATTGATAATTACGTATAATCCATATAATTATATAACAAAACCTTTGGGACATGGTGAAAACAGTGCTGAAAGGACAATTTATTGTGATAAATGCCCACATCCAAAAAGAAGAAAGAACCAAAATTAACACATTAGCACAGCAACTCCAACAATTTGTGGTTTCATCCCCAACAAAAACTATTTTTAAATTACTGATATTATTGTAAACATATGTACAACACAATACTTGTCAATTCAGTATTTTTCACAATTCATTGACATCAATTGCCAAAAATCATTGTTTTTGTTCAACTTCATTTTAAGTTATTTAAATCTGATTCCTTTTACTCCTTATTTGCTGTAAGTGAACGTCTCTAGAGAATGCTCTTTCATGTTTATGAAGCATCTTTAAAAGTATGATTTTAAGAATATTTTCAAAAGCCCTTTTCTAAAAGGCTGCATAATCAAATTACCAGGTGTGGTACTGTAAGATAAGCACTGTACTGACTTGATGGTACTTAACAACAACAACATGGTATAAAAAATATTTTTAGTGATTAAAATGTTTGTTTCTTAATTTCTTAACAATACTTTGGCATTATTTTCTCTTTTCCCCATGTTAATCTTAAAGAACCAAGCTGTAAATGTTATGATGAAATGCCAAGACTTTAAGTTAAAAACACATTTCAAGTGTAACTCTTTCTGATAGCTCCCTATTATTATTTGGCCTTGTAAGTATTAATACTGTTTCAATAGTTACATTGTACTTTTCCTTTTTATCATAACATTTTAGTGCAATTAGGAAGAGAAGGTACTAAATAAATAGTAAAGGATTTGCACAGAATTCAACCTATATTTTAACTACTTATCTTGCAGTCTATTTTCCAGTTCCCATGTGTCATCACATCCTCCCTACTGGACCAATAAACAATTCTCTTAGCAATGGGAAAAAGATTGAAGTTGTCAAGGACTTCATTCTTCTTGGATCAACTATCAACACTCATAGAAGCAGCAATCAAGAAATCAAGTGATGTATTGCATTAGGCAAATCTGCTGCACAAGAACTTTTTCAAGTGTTGAAGAGCAAAGATGTCAGCTTGACAACTAAGGTGCACCTGACCCAAGCCATGGTATTTTCAGTAACCTCATATGGATGTGAAAGCTGGACAATGAATAAGGAAGACTGTAGAAGAACTGGTGATTTGAGTTATGGTTTTGAAGGAGAATATTGAAAGTGTCATGGGCTATCAAAAGAACAAACATATTTGTGTTGGAAGAAGTGCAGCTAGAGTGCTCCTTACAGGCGAGGATGTCCAAACTTTGTTTCTCATATTTTGGACATATTTTCAGGAAGGATCAGTAACTGGAGAAGGATATCATGCTTGGTAAAGTGGAGGGTCAGAGAAAAAGAGGAAGGCCCCCAGTGAGATGGATTGGCAAAGTGGCAGCATCAGTGGGCTCAAGCATGGCAACAATAGTGAGGTTGGCCCAGGATTGGACAGTGTTTCATTCTGTTGTGCATAACGTCATTATGAGTTGGTTCCAACTCGATGGCACCTAACAACAACAACACTGTGTCATCTGGGTGGGACTGAGTGATGCAAATGGTTAAGTGCTGTGCTATGAACTAGATGGTTGGTAATTCAAACCCACTTAGAATTGTCTCTGAAGAAAATCCTGGCAATCTACTTCTAAAAGGTCACAGCATTGAAAATCCTATGGAGCACTATTTTGCTACACAACAAGATTGCTGTGAGTCAGAATCAATGTGTTTGGTGTCTTTTGTCTTATGGGTATATCTGAATATCTCTTACTGTGTACTATCATCCTGGATCAGATATTCCATTATATCAAAAAGTTTTGTTAAATATTGCCATATAATATGTACTGAATAAATTCTTGCTTGAGTATTAAATTAGGGGATGAATTCTATTAAAGGTTATAACCACATTCAATAACCACATCCTATTATGCAAAAGTATGTGTGGCAAATATTCTTCTTATAATAGAATTAACACCACACAGATCATTTTGTCATCAATTTCCCTCACAAAGATACTATGGAGAGTTGACTTATTGTTTTATTCACCCTAAAGTCTTTTGGTTTGTTTGTTTGCTTTTGTACATGAAAATACTTAAGCTTTAAAAGAGATTCTACAAGATTTTCTTATGCTTGTATGTATGTATGTGTTTGTATACATACAAAGCAAGAAGGAGAGAAGAAGTAAAAAAGAGAGAGAGAGAGAAGTACAATTGGATAATAGAAGTATGTATTGTATTGGGTCAGGAGGTTGGTTAAATCTAAATCCTTAAAACTCTTTATTAGGGGAAAAGAAAAAAAAGTTACCAGTGGGCATCTCAGCATGTCCAACTCTTGGGTTGCTTCCAAAGCAATTAATTCTCAGTGGGGTGCAAGTTAATTCATTAAAATAGAGAACTGTATTTCCTCTGAGGATTTCTTCAAAGGTTCAGAACTTTTAGAAGCGTAACAGCTGAATGATCAAGTAAAGCCAAATGTAACTTTTCCAGTTTCTCTAAATTTAGGTTGATGTTGGGTGAGATACAATTATTTTATAAAAGGTAGCAATTGTTTTATCTTTACATGAGAGTAGAATCATTGTAGCTTATTTGTACATTTGTGTCAATCTTTAGCTCAATTGATACCATAGATTAAATCAGTGAACAAACAAGATAGATCATTTTTTATTAATATAAGTTTCAAGCAGCGCACACGTTTATTGAAAGTTGCCACTAAATTCTTGTATTAACTCTAGTGATTAACTCTAAGCAAGAGTGAGCCTGCATTGCCAGAGTACCTAAGAAAATGCATAAATGAACCAAAAAAGCACAAACCCACTACCATCAAGTAATTTAGAACTCACAGCCACCCTATATGAATACAGTTTCTGAGAGGGCAATCTTTAGAGGAATAGACAATCTCATCATTCTCCATCAAAGTTATTGGTGGGTTTGAGGCACTGACTTTGTATTAAGCAGTTCAGTGCAAGCACTAGCTGGGCTTCTTTGTGTGTATGGAGGGTGGGTAAAAATAACCTAGTCAGCTTCTAGGAAAACTAATGCATATTTCTGTCACTTGTGGGGTTTTTTGTTTTGTTTTAAGCATAAATCTGAATTTTCAGTGACAAAGTTTAATACTAAAAAAAATATGTATCAATGGAGAGTCTGATTCTTATGATTTTATATTTTAAAATCACTAAAATGACACTAACAAGTGTCTACATTTTTTATTATGTATAATTTTACTAAATATTGATTTCTAATTTAGATATATCTAGTTTTGGTTTGCATATAAAATTTCAGTTGTTAAGTAATTTATAATTACGTATAATCCATATAATTATATAACAAAACCTTTGGGACATGGTGAAAGCAGTGCTGAAAGGACAATTTATTGTGATAAATGCACACATCCAAAAAGAAGAAAGAACCAAAATTAACACATTAGCACAGCATCTCCAACAATTTTAGAAACAGACCAACAGAGGGAACCTATATTCACCAAAGGAAAAGGAATAATAAAGATCAGAGCCAAAATAAATGAGATGGAAAGCAGAAAAACTATAGAAAGAATAAGCAGAACAAGAAGCTAGTTCTTTGAAAGATTTAATAAAATTGACAAACCAATGACAAACCTAACAAAAGAAAAGAGGGAGAAGACACAAAAATTTGCATTAGAAATCAAATGGGCGATGTCACAAAGGAA
Source organism: Chrysochloris asiatica (assembly GCF_000296735.1). Lineage (NCBI taxonomy): Eukaryota > Metazoa > Chordata > Mammalia > Afrosoricida > Chrysochloridae > Chrysochloris > Chrysochloris asiatica. The sequence goes on from NW_006408986.1 coordinate 859,009, forward strand.
CCAAAGGAAATCAAAAGGATAATAACAGAATACTATGAAGAGTTGTACTCCAACAAATTCAAAACCTTAGAAGAAATGGATACATTTTTAGAAAAACACGACCTACCTAAACTTACACAGAGTGAAGTAGAAAACTTTAACAGACCCATAGCAAAAGAAGAAATTGATCAGGTCATCAAAAAACTCCCAACAAAAAGAAGTCCAGGTCCAGATGGCTTCACTGGTGAGTTCTACCAAACATTCAGGAAAAGCTGTCACCAATTCTACTCAAATTATTCCAGAATATAGAAGAGAACAAAAAACTTCCTAATACTTTTTTTATATGCAAAATATTGAAACAAGACCTTTACCTCACACCCTATACAACAACGAACTTAGCATGGATTAAAGACCTAAATATGAATCTTAAAATTATGAAGGTCATCAATGAAAAAATAGGGACAAATGTGAGGGCTCTAATTCAGGACATACAAAGACTATCAAACAGTTTGAAAATTACACAAACAAAATAGATGATTGGGACATACTAAAAATTAAAAAAAAAAACTTATGTGCATCAAAAGACTTCACCAAGAGTAAGAAAGGAACCCACAGAATGACACATCAGAAAAGGGACAAATTTCTAAAATATATAGGAAATCACAACACCTTTACAAGAAAAAGACAAATAACCCAATTAAAAATGAGCACTGGAAATGGACTGCCAAGGAGGAGATCCTGGCAGCCAACAAATATATGAAGAAATGTTCACGATCACTAGTCTTTAGAGAGACGCAAATCAAAACAACTATGATATAACTAATATCTTATACCAGCAATAACAGTGAAGTTCAAAAATGCAGAGGATAATAATGAAGGCAAGAATGTGGAGAGACTGGGACCCTCCTACACTGCTGGTGGAAATGCAAACTGATCCAATCACTCTGGAAAACAGTATGGTATGGCACTTCCTCAGAAAGTTAGAAATAGAAATATCATATGATCCAGCAATTCGTCTACTTGATATATATCCACAAGAAATACAAGTCATAACATGAGTAAATATATGCACACTAATGTTCATTGTGAAACCTGGATAGTGAAAAAGGAAGACCGTAGAAGAATTGATGCCTTTGAGTTGTGGTGTTGGAGGAGTGCCATGGACTGCCAATAGATCTATTTTGGAAGAAGTGCAGCCAGAGTGCTCCTTGGAGGCCAGGATGGCTAAGCTTCATCTCTCATACATTGGACATATTGTCAGGAGAGAAGAGTCGCTGGAGAAGGATGTCATGCTGGGTAAGATGGAGGGTCAGAGAAAAAGAGGAAGACCCC
>NW_006408986.1:860614-862281 GCF_000296735.1 Chrysochloris asiatica
AAAGAAGAAATACTGCAAAGGACCATTATTGTAAAAGACTAACAAAAAGAACCCACCCTAAGAGGGGAATAAAGAAAAAATTATATATATGTTCACTGATCACCGGGATGTAAGGGATGAGGGGAGGGGATGAATGGAGGGGAATATAGAGCATAGGGTAGGGAATAGATTCAGGATAGCTTGGGTGCTGGAGAAGGCGGGTGGTGCGGGGCAGGCAATACACAAGAAGGGGGAGGGGTATGGAAGAACAAGGCTGATGGGAGAACAGCTAGGCAGGTTCATATGGGCTAAGTGGGACAGGGGTAAATGATGATGCATGCACAACCTTGGAACAACAGGGCTCTGGGATACAGGGATTGAGGCATGGTTTAAAGGGGTAAAAGGGGGGAATAATGTTAAGATGCTTGGCTGTCTTTTGAATCTTGGTTTCCCTTGCCTACCATAGTAAAATAGACACTTGATTGGGGCGGGGTGGGGGCTGGAGAGTGGATAGTCAGAAACGTCACAGTAGAAAGCTTGTAAGTCTGTCTTCAGCCTATAACTGATTGGAATACCTTAAAGGGGGATAGAAGTTGCCTAGTGAAAGAGGCTTCCTGTGGACCCTTTGCATTGCATAAGACCATAGGTGGAATCCAGAACCCCAAACTCAATACAGATTCATCTGAGGTGGGAAATTTCTGCTGGAAAGGACAAGTAGACCAGCCTGGAGTGGCTAGAAGAACAGAAGATACTTCGTGAAAGAAAGATACCGGCAGGAAAATTCAGAAACAATAACGGCAGTCTGACTGATTACTACAAGAACAAGTAAGCTGTTTGCCTCCGAACCATCACGGTAAGTGGTCAGGTCCCCTCAGAGCAAATTCCCTTTCTACTAAGACTCAAGTGGAATACATGAGTAGGCACTTGGTCTGGCTGGTAACTACATTGGGGAAGAAGGGGAAATAACAGCAATAAAATTGGGAACTAAGTATGACCACATTCAATAGACTCCTGTGAACCCAGATAGAGACCTGGATGGCCAGCAGTATGGCAAGACCTGGGGACTCCTTGGTCCAGAGGCAGTGCCATGGCCACAGAGGACTAATGCGGAGAGTGATGCATCGAGCTGATATGAAGTGAGGGTAGCTGCACAAGAACACCCATACTTGCAGATAGTATCCACTTGACCTGGCTTCCATGGCTGGATGATCAGAACTCGATTAGAAGAAGAAAGAAGAGGGAAAGAAAAAAAGAGTAACCTGCTACAATTTGATTCAATTTACCTGTCCTGGTGTGGCGCTGTGGGTTAATGTGTCAGAGTGCAAAGCCGTTTGAACTGTAAGGTTGGCAGTTCAGGCTCACCAGCTGCTCCTCGGAAACCCTATACAGATATAGAGGTAAATGTTTTTTTTACAAAAAGAAGGGAATGATTGATTTTGCAGCCCAGGAGCAGAGGTTCCTGTGTCCATCAAGTGAGAACAGCAGAGAGCGGGAACCTACCCAGTCACTATAGGTCGGAAACGACTCAACGACACTTAACAACAACAATCTATACTTATGGATGTAGTAGCTCAAAAAATGGAACAAATCTTTCAAGTGAGGCTCACTCCCACCCCCTTGGTACATAGGGTTGACATGGATGGGCATCTTAGACATTAGCTACCCAAATTGGGAGGGGCCTATAAAGG
>NW_006408986.1:863631-868357 GCF_000296735.1 Chrysochloris asiatica
AAAAAAAAAAAAAAAGATAATGGAAAAAACATGCAGATTAGAAGGCAATGGGATGTTGTTGTTGATGTTGTTATTAAGTTAAACAAACAGGTCTTTGTGGTATGTGCTTATTGCTGGATCATATATTATAGCGTTTTTTAGTATATACAACTTTTTTAGTAATTATGTACTCTAGGTATTATATTATATATACATAATTTTAAAAAATTAATAAGTACAAATACTGAATGTATTGAAAAATGCCAAAGCTACCTTTATAACTTCATTATATATTTAATCTTCAATTATTCCCTTCTATCTATTTGATAAAATAGAACATGGACACTATACAACAGTGTAGACATATAGCAATAAAAATGTGGGTCAATGTAGATAAATACATTTACTGGATTTCTGTAAATCTACCAGTGATGTTGTTTCTGTTTGTTTTTGTTTTTTTTTTAAAAGCAACTATTTAGATAATAATGTATCATAGAGGTCTTACCTCAGTACTTTAAGTGCAGCCTGCTCAACTTTGCTGTCACTTTCACTACAATAATCATATGGTCCTAAAGGACCTGCAAATCCACCTGAATGACTCAAGACAAAATATTTATGTGAGTGCAGACTCTATTTTTCACTTCTTACCTAGTCTTTCTTCACTATTCAGCTCTTCCCCTCAGGCACCAAATGCTCTTTTACTGTTGCTTTCCCCTGTCACCCTAGAGTAAAGTGATGGCTCACTTTCCTTAAGGAAAAGCCTTAGGATTTATGGATTTTTTACACATGATGTATAACTCCTTCCAGATATATTTGAATTCAAGGAATTGTATAACTAATGCATTAATTTAGCATTTAAAAAAAAAAATAGAATTTGACCCATTATTAAAGAAATAATAACTTGTGTGACCACAAGCATTTTGGATCTCACTAGATCTCAGAAAGCGACAAACATTAATTAAAACACAGCTTCTTATTTTTGAACTGAATGTTGAATTGGTTTTCATTATCAGCTAACAATTTCATATATGCATATCTTGACTCCATAAGCTTGCAGGTAGTAAGGTTCTTCTACATTTAACGGGTAATTTTCCCAGTATCTAGCACAATAGAGATCTGATAAATACTTGTTGGTGAAGCTACCCTTTACGACAATAACTGACCTACGTTGCCACTTATGGCTCCCCAGAAACTACTGTTTAATTGTTTTCAATTATCTTAGCCTGTATCTACCCAAGCAAAATGAAGTGATGAGTCAAATAATTGTCTTGTGAGTGTGATCAATGAAGAAATTCAATACAGATAATTAAACCACCCCCAACTCACTTTGTTCTTAGTAACAAGCTTTATTTTTGCCAGAATTGTTCAGCTAATTGCCTCAACTGTCCATTTTACTATTTAGCCATAGACACAGGTCTATAACTAGTGTAGCAGTCCATGGAAAAAATGAACTGGTCAGTGCAGTTCACAGAAAGATCACCAACTAGTTCATTCATCTATGGTGTTTCTGGATAAATCAGGTTGACTGGTCTTGAAAAATTGCATTGATTAACTTTGCCTCTTTCTATCTAATGTCGGTAGGATATGACAATGTGGTTGTAGCTTCTCTGTTTCAGGATGGTTTCATAGACATTATTTTCCTATTACTTAAGTCACAACACTACAGTTAATATATGACAAACACTGATTAATCTAGATTTTGTAAATAACAAACAGAAAGGATTTGGGTTTCAAATGAGTACTGTTCAGAACATGACAACAACAACAGCAAAGAATCTCATTGAATATCATTAGGTCATTAAAAACAGGAGTTCAGTTTCATTATGGGAAAATATATTTATTTTAAGAAAAAAATTCACTTCAATTATTAAAATATTTTAATATATAGCAGAAATATATAAAGTATTTACTTATTGCATTAACATAAAATATTTTGTAAGTGACCACATTCTTTATCTTTCATTATCTGTGCAGACCCTTTCTCAAATTGTGTCTCCTTTATATAAAACCTTTTATGGATTCTGAAGTTGTAATTTTATTTTTCCAATTATTTTATGCTATTCCTAACCAGATTAGTTAAAAGAAAGTTTTTTTGTTGTTTTTTTTTTTATTGTGGTTCTTTGTTTAGAGAATATTTATGAGACCATTGCTTTAAAAAACAAAAGGATTTTGGAGACTATGTTTTAAAATAAAGATAAGTGTTTTTTTTTTAAGGTGCAAAGAACACAGTAAGATGCATGATAAGAAGAAGATTCTGAGCAACTTACATGAACCATTGTTCTTTTTGCAACAATCTAAATGTTTCAGAATCTCATTTTTATAGTTGGCACTCAAATCCTTTATGTTTATTTGGAAACAAGAGTTTAGAGGGTCCTGGTGTGGCACAGCAGATAAATGCGCTGGATTGCATGATCAGTTTGAACTGAAAGTTTGAATGTTGAAACCTACCAGTTGCTCCTCAGAAATCACATATAGGATTGCTATAGGTTAGAACCAATTTGATGACACTTACAAACAACAAGAAATGGCCTTCAAAGACCCTGGTGTGTGATGTGGAATAACTACTGAACTCAAACCACAAGGCCAGAGGTTCAAACCCACTGGATGCTACTCACAAACCCTGTGTTATTGTTTAGTACAGTCGAGTTGGTTATTACTCATATTGATCCTGTGTAGAGTTTTGAGGAGTAGCTGGTGAGTTTGAACTGCCAACATTATAGTTCAAACTGATCTTGCAGTAAGTGCTTGTCTTACAAGGACTCCCAAAAACCCTGTATAGGGTCACTATAAGTTGGAATTGACTTGATGGCACTTAACAACAGTGGTCTCTTTGTGTGGTGATGTAAGGTAAGTACTCGATTGCTAACCACAACATCAGTGGTTTAAACCCAACAGCTATTCCTTAAAAATTCTATACAGGGTTGCTGTGAGTCAGAACCAACTTGATGGCACTTAACAGCAACAAGAATAGTAAAACATTATGAAAACTTTTTAGCTATAACCATACACCATGAAGAAATATATTGATTTGTTTGATCTGTGGAACCGGGGCCAGACATCTGAGGGACATCAAGATCAATTGACATAATATTCTACAAAGAAAGGTTTATATATTATTTTGGTGATAAGAGACTGAGTTATTGAAAGTTTGGAGTGGTTATAAAGGTATAATATTGGTCTATAGTCATTTGGAGCAAAGAAGAGTGAAGAAAATAAAAAGCAGATGCAAATAATGTGTTCAAAGGTTTAATGGGCCATGTGAACCTCAGCTTCCATTACCCTGAGACCAGAGAATTAGATGATGCAAGGACACTACAAACAATGCTCTGAAAAGGATCTTAATAGAAGGTTCTGGACACAGTGGAAGAAAAATAGGGAAGAAACTTGAAACTATAAAAATGACTTGCTTGATAGACACTTGTGGAAATCCCATACTATGACCTTTAGTCCATTCAAGTCTGGAACTGATCTCACTCCATGGCTCAATTTCCAACCAAAAAAAAAAAAAAAATAGACAAGACTTTTTAAATGAATAATAATACCAGAGAGGTAAGCACTTAGAAAAATGAAACACACAAAATCAAAAGGATTACATTTGTCCAAGAATAAATCTTGGAAGGCAGAAAGGGATAGAAAAGAAGGATATGAAAACAATAAATACAGTAAAAAAATGGAAAGAATGTTGTTACATTGCAGAGATTGAAATCCATGTCATAAAACTGTGAATGATTGAATGAAAAACAAATTTGCTTTGAAAATTTCACTCAGATCAGAATAAAAAATTAAAGAAAAAAAATTGTATTAAGTTAATAAATTAAAGTAAAATTTATTTATTAAATATGGAATGATATATCATGAAGGAGCTTTTGTAGTGTAGTGGTTACCAGAAGGGCTGTTAACCTTACAGCCAGCAGTTCAAAACTATCAGCTGTTTTGAGGAAGAAACATGAGGCTTTCTGCTCCTGTAAAGATTTGTAGCCTTGGAAACCCTTCACAGGGTCACTATGAGTTGCAACTGACTCCATGGCACACCACCATCAATGTCCCATGACAACAAATATACTTACATGATATCTATAAGACTTTCCATACATAACAACCCTAATTTTTCAGGTTCATGGCCATTTTTCTTTTCTTCTAGATCTTCATATCCATTTGTATTCTTAGCTGAAGTTGACAACAACTTCTGAAATTCACTTTGCTTTTGCTATTCATAAGTGCTTCCTTTTGGTCTGTTTAGTGGCTTATTAATGCAACTACAAGGAAATCTGGTAGTATAGTGTATTAGAAACTGGGCTGCTAACCACAAGGTTAGCATGTCAAATCTACTAGTCCCTCTGCAGAAGGAATATGAGTTTTTTTGCTCCCAAAAAGATTTATAGCTTCAGAAACCTGATACTATATTGCTATGAGTAGAAACTGATTCTACTGTGTGCTATGAACAGCATCACAAGTGTAGATACAAGAATAAAAACAATAATCTAGTAAGAAGAAAGCTTTAACAACAGTTTCTTGTTGTTGTTGTTTTTTCATATACTATTCTGGTAGTTGTGAATTAATATTATGTTGTTTTGTGTTGTTGAGTCGATTCTGAATGACATTGACCTTCATAGGATTTTCTAGGCTGTCATCGTTAAGGGTGGGGATCATTTAAGTCTTTGTCCCATACAGCCACTTATGGGTTCAAATGACTGACTTATTTATTGACTTTCAAGTAAATAGCCAAGTCCTTAACCATTGTCCTAAC
>NW_006408986.1:872762-873384 GCF_000296735.1 Chrysochloris asiatica
GACATTGTTTCTTGCTGCTGTGCATAGGATCCCTATGAGTCAGTTCTGACTCAATGGCACCTAACAACGACAACAACATTATTATTAGAAATTATATTTGGATATTATCAGAATTCTTATTCCTTGTTTCTTAGCTTTATTCTAATTAGACTTTGTCATTGTTATAATAATAATAATACAAGAAACTTTTTTATAATGAGTCTAAACTTTTAAAGCAATTGTTCAAGACATTTAAATTTAAAACTACAGAGAAATAGAAATAACGGAAAATTTTTCATTTAAGACTATTTGTTTTAAATAGATAGAATATTATTCTTCAAAAATAATACATAGTTATCCTTGGATTTAACATTTAAGACTTGCTATTAGAAAACGTTTGCCCTTACAAAGTGGGACCAACACTAACGACATATCTATCTGGTGTTTGGTAGCCATTTTAAGTTATTGCAATAAAAAAAAAAAAGCCACCCAAATACATTTCCATAGATGCATCATGCTGTGGTGCTATAGAGTAAGCTCTAAATTTGTTTTTGTTGTTAGGTGTTGTTGTTGAGTTAGTACCAACTCATAGTGACCTTATGCATAGCAGAACAAATCACTTTCTGATCCTGAGCCAACCTCA
>NW_006408986.1:877359-888258 GCF_000296735.1 Chrysochloris asiatica
TCTGGAAGCTCATCTGAATCCTGTCTACCTTGGGTGACCCTGTTAATATTTAAAATACTGATGGCATAGCTTCCAGAATCAGAGCAACTCACAAGCCACCACAGTATGACAAACTGATAGATATGTGGTAGAAACTCTAGATGGCTGTCCCCAAAGTCGATGGTTCAAACCCACCAGCTTCTCCTCAGAAATCATATATAGGGTTAGGATGAGTCTAAACTGACTCAGTGTCACTAACTACAACTATTAATCAAATCTGTTAAAAAGTATTTATTGAATGCATTTTATGTGCCCATATCTATAATTAAATTGTATATTGAATTTTACATTACTTTTTCTGTTTTCCAAATTTTGTGCAAAAATAATTTAAAAAATTTATTTGAACACAGGAAATGTATATGAAAACCAGATATTTGTAGTAGTAAAGTCACAGTACATTTTGAAGAAAATCTTGCAATTACTTTATAATTTGAATAAGCCCTGACTTCAGTGCAGTGATTTACCCCACTTATCTTTCTACTCTTGGAGCAAGTGTTGGCTTTCCTGAGTGTTTTTTTAATCATTGCCTTTTGTGCAATCCAGGGAGCAACCACTTACAACATCTATATTTGGACAGGCAATTGGCTCAGATTCCGTAGAATAGAAGTAGAAGTTGGAAGTACTTTTTAATGATACTTTGCTGCAGTTTGGAATGTAATGCACCGGAAAAATTTTGAAAACTTGATTACTTTAAAACATGTAAACTTGGTCCATTTTCTTAAAATTCTATTATATCTACCTCCGTTTCAAAAATATACTCTAAGATATGGTTGAAGAGATGATATTAACAATGGTTTTCTCTACCATTTTAAACATTTAAAGTTTTAGTCTCATATTTTTATATGTCAGAGCTGAGATTTATATACTTTTTCTCTGGTTGGTTGTTTACTCAGTGACATGCTGACAAATATTTACCAATGAAGTTTTAAAAGTAAATTTCTGACAATATGAATACCCAAAACATATATCTTTGTATGTTCAAGTTTATTAGGATTTTTACTCATATAAATAATAAGTGATGCATAATTAACAAATAATAAAATATATAATATGATTTTTCTTTAAAATCTAGAGATCCATAGAATTTCTTTACTGAATTTTGCCAATCTCATAAAAGTAGGCAATATTTTGCAGTTGATGAATGAGTATAGTTCTGATACGAACAATATTTGATATTTCATATACATTAATATGTAAGAAAAAATAAAACACTAATGATGTATATAGGAACTTCATTTGATTATCAGTAATATAAATAAAAACTTTGCTGAATCAGAAAAAACAGTTTTGAATACTGAAAGAATATATTTCTTCCCTGTTTGAGTCATTCACATTGTAATAACTATTTGTATGACAGGTTTTTAAGTTTAATATGGAGTCCTGGTGTGGTGCTCTAGGATAAGTACTAGACTATTAACTGCAAGGTTTGTGGTTCAAACTCACCAGTTACTACTTAGAAACCCTACATAGGGTTGCTGAGTCAGGACTGACTTGACGATACTAATGACAATATATATGATTAATATTTTTCCCACCATTTCTAAAACTAGACTTTCAACAATATAAAAAATGCAGTCACAATTTGTAGCACTTTTTTATGGCAGTTGTGTAAATACCTTCAATATGGCACATTTCAAATAATGTGATATCACTGAACAAATATTTCCACTTTACAAATAGAATAGACATATTGAACTATTAAGTAGATTATTTTATAATTCGTCTTTAAGTCTCTGCATGACTGTTTTTTGTTTTTGTTTTATTTTTTCATTTATTTGGTAGAATTTACTATTTTACTTTAGCCCTCTAATAAAAAGTCCTATTGGTTTATTCTATCCACAGTTTTCATTCTTCAACTTTCTTTAACTGAGTTTTGTAAAGGTGGTAAAGCTTGGCTCTGTGTTTTTCCTAGAATGGAAAACATGCTTTGATATTCACAGAGTGTTGGTTGTTGTTAACTGCTAGCTCTTTTCAGAAGCATAGTTGGTTACTAAATACAACAAACCAAGCAAGAGAATAAATGTTAGTGGACTTTGGATTTATAGATGCGAAATAAATAACATTTTGCTAAATACAAAAAAAAACAAAAACAAAAAACTTGTATTTCTTTTCATTCTGCAGTGTACTATGTACTGTTTACTATCTGCCATATCAGCATTCAAAGATTATTTGGAATGCTACCTGAGAGTAGTAAAGTTGCCAGAAGAATACAACAATAAAAAAACTTTTTTGTTTAGTGATTTCATCTTGGCAAAGGTTTGTCTATATGCAAAGTGACTTATATTTAAAGCCGTCAACAAAGCATTTTTGTTTTATGACAGGAATGGTCTGGATTGTGCCAGCTTGCTCCTTGCCTTTTATTGCATGCATTTTGATAACCATTAACTTCCCAGGGCTCTCCAACTATGGCTGGGCATATGTAACAAAACATTCTGAAAATTTTCAGACAAAATAATTGTTAAAAGGAAAAACAAATCACTCTGAGTGTGAATTATGAGAAGGAATTGCTTTTCTCCCTATTTAATGGTTATTTTTCAACAATATTTTTGGTAACAACCTATTGGACAAGGGACTGATCTCTATAATCCACAGAAAACTTCAACACATCAAACAATAATAAAAAACACAATTTTAAACTGGTCAGAGCACATAAACAGATACTGCACCAAAGAGGCTTTTCAGATGGTCAACAATCACAGGAAGAAGTGCTCACAATCATCAGCCATTAAAGATGCAAATTTATATAGCATTTTATCAAAGTTCAAAGAACAAACAAACTTTTATTTATTTTATTAAAACTTTCATTTTATTTTATTTATTGTTGTTTCTGATGAAACAACAAACATTGGTGAAGATATAAAGAGATTGGAACTCTCAAACATTTCTCATTGTTGTGGTTGCCATCGAGTTGATTCTGACTCATAGGAACTCTGTATAGAGTTTCCAAAGAGCAGCTGGTAAGTTTGAACCACCAACCTTGCAATTAAAGCCAACCTTAAGGTTGAGTGCTTATCCTACAGTGTCACTCCAGGACTCCTTACAAATATTGCTGGTGGGACTATTATATGTACTGCAACTCATCTCACCACAACATTAATAGGAAAGCTAAAATAAAAAAGCAGAAAACAAAAAATGCTGGTGAGATATGGAGAGATTGGAACTCTGAAACATTGCTGGTGGCACTGAAATATGTGCACCCACTAAGGAAAATAGTATGACACTTCCTTAAAAAGTTGGAAATAAAAAATATTATCATCAAATTTTTTCAAACCAAAGAAAAGGAAAGAACCCAAAGACCATCTCAGGAAAAATTAAAGGTTACCTACAAAGGAGAACTAATAAGACTGATATCTCATCAGAAACTACAAAGGCAAGAATACAATGGGATGACATATATAAAGCTCTGAAAGAAAAAAAAAAGAAATGCCAACCAAGACACACATACCCAACAAATTCACCTATCAAATATGACAGCAAAGCTAGGATAGTTCCAGATAAAACAGAAATCAAAAGAATTTGGAAAAAACAGATCAATGTTTCAAAAAAAAAAAAACCTAAAGTAAGTTCTTAAGAAATAGAAACAACAATAGACAACAAACTAAAATATGGTATTATCATCCCCAAATCATATTTTTGCTGTTCTTAAGCTTTCAGGACTTTCATTTCCTCTTACACTACAACTGAAAAGGAGAAGAAACAGCAGTGCTGTTGATGTTAAGTGTCTTGGCATCAGTTAACTTAAAGCAAATATTTTCACAACAGAATGAAACATTGTCCTGCCTTGTGACATCCTCACAATTGCTAACACGTGAGTCCATGCCTGCAACCATTGCACAAGGCCATCTCAATGGGTGTCTTCCTATATTTTGTTGAACATTCACTTTACTACGAATGATATCCTTCTTTACAGCCTAGTCTCTTTTTTACCTATTTTATTTCTTTATATTTATGATTTTTTAAAAAGATTTTTTATTGTGGATTGAGTGAAGTTTGCAGGGAAGCTCATCAGTTTTACATTCAACAAATCATACACCTTATTTCATTACAATGATTATAATCCCCTTCATGTAATGTCTTTTTTTTTTTTTTTTTTTTTTTTAAATAGGCATATATAATAATTTAGACCATCAAAGGACGCATTCTGAAACTCTACCTTCTGGCCACCATCTCTTATTCCCTCTCTTCCCATGAATCTAGAGTCTTCAGCTCCTCCCTCTCTCCATGTCCCCATCTCTGCCTCCATCTCTGCTATCACTGCTTCTCTGGAAAAAGTCTTGAATTCCTCTTGTGCTCTTCTTTTTTGATGGCCTTAGGGTCCTTTGTTTTTGGACTGTAAGATGAACTATTTCCTCATTTTTCATACAAAATTCTACCTTTACAATTGTGACAGTCACAATCGGTAATGATAAAAATTTCTCACTATTGAATCATAAGAATCTTATCCCCATCTCTTTTAATCAGACCCATCTAGACAAGATGAAAATTATTCAGTTGTGATTCTATTTTCCCCACACATTATTAAGCTAAACTTCCCTTTGAAACCTTGTAAGTCAGACACTTTGTGCCTTTATCATCCCTTCATTTTAGGTAGCCAATATCTAAATTGCCCATCCCTATCTACTCTGTTACAAAGGGGATAGCATTGATACTTGATGTGAAAACTTCTTCCCTCTCTGTTGGTATTTAGAGTTACTACTTCCATGACACAGAGTCCTGGTGTGGCGCTGTGGGCTAATGTATCAGACTGCAAAGTCATTTGAACTGCAAGGTCGGTGGTTCAAGCTCACTAGCTGCTCCTTGGAAACCCTATACAGGATCTCTATGGGTCGGAATCGACTCCACAGCACTTAAAAACAGTAACAACAACCTCCATGACAATAGGTCAAGTTCATAAAATTGTATCAATTTACCTTTGTTTCCTTTATCAAAAATTGTTTTGTTCTTTTTTTTTTTTTTATCTTCCTCTAGCCGAGTTCTGACTATCAAGTCATAGAGGCTAGGTCAAATGGGTACTATCTGCAAGTTGAGTATTTTTGTGTGCCTCCTCTCACGTTATATCAGTTGGATGTTTCACTCTCAGCTATAGCCCTCTGTGGCTATGTCCTTGACCATAGGTGTCCCCAGATCTCACCACACTTTGGACCAACCAGTCTTTCCACTTCTCTCTCTCATCTTCAGCTCAATGGAAGTCTGTGGAATGTGGTTGAACTCAGCCCATTTCTTCATTGTTGCCTTTCCCCCTCCTCCATTCATCAGTAGACCAATGTGGTTGTCAGAACGCTTACATGCCTGCTCATGTGTTTCCTTGGAGTTTCAGTCTTAGAGATGGGTTTGTCCTGAAAGGAGTTGATTGCTTACCTTGATGGATTCCAGGTGAACAACTTGCTTATTTTTGTATTAGCCAATCATACTGCCATTTTTGTTTGTTTTTTTCTTGATGATTTTTAAAAAATGATGTACCATCTGTCACTATAGTTGTTCCAGGCTTGTCTGCTTGTCCTTTTTAGGCAGAATGTCCCACTTCCGAGGGTTCTGGATGGGGCTCAGGATTCCACCTAAGGTCCTATACACTGAAAAGACTATGCAGGAGGCCTATTTCACTGGGCAAGTTCTAGAACCCCTTTAGGTATTTCAATTAATTATAGGCTGAAGGTGAGCTTTCTGTAATCATGTTTCCCAACATTCCTTTATATCCAACTTAAATGTCCATTTTACAATCCTTGGCAAAGGAAACCAATATACATAAGACAGTCTAGTATCTTCATATTATCTCCCCTCTTCAAACTATTCCTTGATCCCTATATCACAGAGCCCTGCTGTTACAAGTGTGAGCATGCATCACTGTTTACCTCTATCCCATTTAGTCCATTCAAACCTGTCTCAGTGTTCCCGTAGCTACCTTGTTTTTCCACCCCCTCTCCAACCCCCCAAACTATGATGTGTCGATGCCTACCCTGTGCTCTACTATGGCCTCCCTCCACCTCCCCCAAACCCCCTGACTCCAACCCCTATGATAGCTAACAAAGGTATTTTTTTCTCCATTTTTGTATGGGTGCCTTTTCTTAAGCTTTTACAATAATGGACTTATGCAATATTTCTCCTTTTATGACTGACTAATTTCACTCAGCATAATGTTCTCAAGGTTCATCCATGTTATGCAGTGGCGTGCAGCTTCCTTGTTATTCTTCATAGTAACATAATATTCCATTGTGTGTATTTACCAAAGTTTGTTTATCCATTCTTCCATTGACAGACACTTAAGCTGCCCCCATCTTTTTGCTATTATGAATAGTGCTGCTATGAACATTGGTATGCATATATCTACTCATGTTATGGCTCATATTTCTTGTGGATATATATCAAGTAGAAGAATTGCTGGATCATATGGTATTTCTATTTCCAGCTTTCTGAGGAAATGCCATACTATTTTCCAGAGTGGTTGGACCATTTTGCATTTCCACCAGCAATGTAGGAGGGTCCCAGTCTCTCCCCATCCTCGCCATCATTATTATCCTCTGCATTTTTTAACTTCACTGTTATTGCTGGTGTAAGACGATATCTTAATGTGGTTTTGATATGCATCTCTCTAATGGCTAATGATAGTGAACATTTCTTCTTATGATTGTCGGGCTGCGCGAATGTCTGCTTTGGTGAACTGTTCATGTCATATGCCCATTTTTTAGTTGGGTTATTTGTCTTTTCTTGTAGAGGTGCTGCAGTTTCTTATCAATTTTAGAAATTAGTCCTTTGTCTGATATGTCATTGCAAAATATTTTTTTCCTATTCTGTGGACTCCCTATTGACATTTTTGGTGAAATCCTTTGATGCACATAGGTTTCTATTTTTTAGAACGTCCCAATCATCTATTTTGTATTTTTTCTTCTGTGTAATTTTCACAATGTTTCATAGTCTTTGTGTGCCCAGGATTGTTGTTGTTGTTATTGTTGTTGTTGTTAGACGCCATCAAGTTGGTACCAACTCATTGTGATCCTATGCACAACTGAACAAAACATTGCCCTATCCTGGGCCAACCTCACAGTTGTTGCCACGCTTATGCCCATTGATGCTGCCACTTTGCCAATCCATCACTCTGGGGGACTTGCTCTTTTTCCCTGACCTTCCACCTTACCAAACACAATATCCTTTTCCAGTGACTTGTCCCTCCTTGCAATATGTCTGAAATATGAGAGATTTAGTTTGGCCATCCTGGCCTCCAAGGAGCATGCTGGCTGCACTTCTTTCTACACAAATCTACTGGTTCCCTAGGATTCGAACTCCTAAATTTGTTTCTATTTTTTCATTGATGACCTTTATGATTTTGGGATTCACATTAAGTCTTTAATCCATGCTGAATTGGCCTTTGTATATGGCATGAGGTAAAGGTTTTGTTTCAATCTTTTGCATATGGATTTCCAGTTCTGTCAGCACCATCTATTGAAGAGACTATGTCTTCCCCACTCAATGTACTTTGGCCTTTTGTCAAAGATCAGTTAGCTGTATGTGGATGAGTTAATTTCTGGAGTCTCAATCTTGCTTCATTGATCTACGTATCTTTTATTGTACAAGTACCAGACTATTTTGACCATTGTAGCAATGTAGTAAATTTTGAAATCAGAGAGCGATAAGCCTCCTCCAACTTTGTTTTTCTTCTTAAGCAGTACTTTGCTTACCTTGGGTCTCTTTACTTTCCGTATGAAGTTTGTAATTGTTTCTTCTATCTCTCTAAAGAATGTCATTTGAATCTGGATTGGGGTTGCATTATATGTATAGATTGCTTTAGGTAGTATTGATAGTTTCACAATGTTAAGTCTCCCTATCCAGGCGCATGGTACATTCTTCCATTTTTGTAGATCTATTTTGGTTTCTTGTAGTAGTGTATTGTAGTTTTCTTTGTATTGGTCCTTTGTTTCTCTGGTTACATTTATTCCTAGATATTTCCTCCTTTGGGTGGCTATTGTAAATGGTATTGCTTTCCTAATTTCTTTTTCCAGACTGCTTTCTCTTGATAGTATGTTCAAAGTATGAGAGTCGAAGTCTCACAGTATTGGATTATGAGGAATATTCTGGCTGTACTTCTTTCAACACAGATTTGTCTGCTTTTCTGGCAGTCCAGGTCTTGCATATTTTATTATAATAGTTTTCTTTGTCTTCTCAAGTTGCACTTTGAAATTGTCCTTTCATGTCTTTTATGTCCTCATTTCTTCCATTTGTTTCAGCATTTCTACCCTGGAGACTCCTGGTGTGGCACTGTGGGTTAATGTGCCAGACTGCCAAGCTGTTTGACCTGCCAGGTCAGCAGTTCAAGCTCACCAGCTGCTTCTCAGAAACCCTACCTATGGGTCAGAACAGACTCGATGGCACTTAACAACAATAACAACCCTGGAGAGTAAGTTTCAGTTTCTTCTGGCATCCATTTTTGGTTTTCCTTCTTTCTGGTCTTCTTAATAACCTTTTGTTTTCTTTCTGCATGATGTTCTTGATGTCTTCCCACAAACATCTGGTCTTCTATCTAATTCATCATATCTGTTATTAAGATGGTCTCGAAATTCAGGAGGGATATTTTCATGGTCATAGTTTGGCTCTCATGAACTTGTATTAACTTTCTCTAGTTTCAGTCTGAAATTGATCATGAGCAATTGATGGTCTGTTCCACATTCTGTCCCAAGCTGGTATGGGCTGTTAATATGTAGCTTTTCCATCATCTTGCTTGACACATGTAATCAATTTGATTTTTTTCTATCCCATCTGGTGAGGTCCATGTGTAGCATCATCTTTCATGATCTTTGAAAAGGTATTTGTAATTAATATATCATTTGTCTTGCAAATTTCTACCGTGTGATTTCCAGCATGCATTTTTGATCACCAAGCCATATTGTACAACTACTGATCATGCTTTGTTTCCAACTCTTGCATTCCAATCACCAGAATTTATCAGTGCACTTTGATTTCATATTTGATCTATTTAAGACTGAAAAACATTGTAGAATCTTCAATTTCATCATCACTGGCATTAGTGGTTGATGCATAGATCTGAATAGTAATGTCATGAGCTCCTTTTACTTATAGGCATAAGCATATTAGTCTATCACAGACAGCATTGTACTTTAAAATAGATCTTGAAGTAATCCTTTTGATGATGAATGTGACACCATTCCTCTTCAATTTGTCATTCCTGGCATCATAAACCATATTATTGTCAGATCTTAATAGCCAATAGCAGTTCATTTCAGCTCACTAATGACTAGCATATCAATCTTCATATGTTCCATTTCATTCTGGACATCTTCCAATTTTCCAACAATCATACTTCATACATTGTTCTGATTATTAATGGATGTTTACATCTGTTTCTTATTCTTTACCAATGCCTTCAGTCAGCTTGCTTCCACTTGAACTGGATGAACATTGACCATTTCTTTCCAGTACACAGTCTTTGCATATAACTTTCATCTTCATTTGACGCTTCCTACATCATTAAGTATTTTGCCCAAAGAAACCTTCAGTATCTCAAGTTCAGACTTGATTTTTTTTTTTTTTTTCAGTTATTTTAGTTTGAGAAATGCTGTTTGGGTTCTTATCTTTTTAAAAGTTTTCTAACTTGCACATTTCATTCTAATACTTTACCTTGTATTCTTGAACTGTTTTTTTGAAAATTTCTTTTCAGTACTTTTACTTCCTCATTTATTTAATTTGCTTTAAATCTTTAGGCTGGAGAAAAACTTTCAGAGCCTTGTTTGACATCCATTTTGGTCTTATTTCTTGTCTTCTTAATATCTTTAATTTTTTCAAGAGCAAAAATGTCAGTAAAGTGTGTGTGACCCAAGCCATGGTATTTTCAATAACCTCAGATGCATGTGAAAGTTGGACAGTGAATAAAGCAGACCAGAAAAGAATTGATGCATTTAGATTATGGTGCTAGATAAGAATATTAATAATACCATGGACGGCTAGAAGAACAAACAAATCTATGTTGGAAGAAGTACAGCCAGAATGCTCCTTGAAAACAAAGATGGAGAGACTTTTTCCTCTCATAATTTGGACACGGTATCATGTGGGACCAGTCCCTGGAGTAGAATATAATGCTAGGTAAAGTGGAAGATAACAAAAAAGAGGAAGATCCCCAACAGGATAGGTTGGTTCAATGGCAGCAGCAATGGACTCAAGCTTAACAATGATTATATGGATGGCATAGGACTGTAGGTGTTTTGTTATGTTGTGCACAAGATAACAAAACACTTACAGCACATAACAAAAACAACACTGTTATTGTTTTCTCGTTTTTAGTTTTTGTTTATTAAGAAATGAAGTTCCTTAAAGCTTTCTTTACTGGTGTGGCACAGCAGGTTAATGTGCTGGACTGCAAAGATGCTCTGAGTCACAAGATTGACAGTTCAAGCTCATCAGCTGCTCCTCAGAAATACTCACAGTATTCAGGTTCATTGTCGATGTCCTATGTCTGGGTCCCGCCTCGACAAGGAAGTGTGGGGGTCACGAAGAAGGGAGATCTGGCGGCCAAAGTGATAGAGAAAGAGAGAGATGAAATATATACAAAAAAGACAGACACAAGCTGGTAGGTAGACAGATCTGCAAACATTTTGCCTAGCATTGCACAGCATTGCCTGCAGAACTCACTCTAAGTCAGCCTTTTATTCTCTTTTTTAGGGAGGGATTTGTTACAACGGAAGGATGTAATTCACTCAAGGAAGATGTCACAAAGGGAGGATGTGATTAAGACAGGATACGGAACTGAAATGTGATTAATCATTCAAAACAGAACATAATGATTCACAGGAACAACTTTTAAGATATTTTCATAGTTTTTCTTAACAATCTAACATTTTTATTTTTATGGAAAAAAAA
>NW_006408986.1:888448-892497 GCF_000296735.1 Chrysochloris asiatica
TGGGTTAAACTGATTATATTCAGAGGTGGTTTAATGGGGCTGCCACTGATCAACCCAGGGTCTGCGTATGCTGTCCCCAGCAGTTCATTATGAGTCAGAACTTATTTGATAGAACTTAATAGCAACAACAAAGCTTTACTTATTTCACATCATCATGGTCAACTTTACAGTTCATCCTCAGTGGCATTTTGGGTGCCTTCAGATCTAAAGGGATCTCCATTTGGAGCGATATCTGATAATATTCTGGTGCTATTCAACATGATTTTATTTTCTGATCTTACATATTACAATGTACTACTCATAAGCATTTCAGTGGCTAAACATAAAGATATAGTGTGCCTCTCTTTCTTCTCAGTCTGTCTTAGTGCGGAAGCTCAGCTGAAATTTGTCCACCATAGGTGATCCTGCTGGTATTTAAAATAACTTTCAGCATAGTTTTCAGCATCATAGCAAAATGCAAACCACACAATAAGACAAATTGATAGCTGAATGGTGGCAACCAAAATACAGAATCAAAGTTAAACAAACCTACAAGAAATAAAATAGGAACTAGAGACACCAATTTTTCAAAACCAACATAAGCAAAACATAAAGTTATAAGATGGAATAATATAGTTACAGAACCAACTGAAGTGGAAATCAAGTTGATTGCAAGAAAATGTAATAAATCTGATTGTAACTTTATAAAACTTTATAAAACTCGACCATACCTTACTCTTAGCCCTAATCCGACCTCTACCCCTAACTTGAATTCTATTCCTAACCATAACCCTTACACTATATGTAGTTCTACACCTTGCCTTAACCTAACTCCTTATGCCTACTCACTCCATCTATGCCTACACCATAAAAAATGTTGGAAACAGAAATAGTATATGATCCATCAATCCCAATACTAGGTTTGTATTCTAGTTTATATACATAAATAAGAGTTGTGATATGAATAGGTACATGCACACCCATGTTCATTACAGCACTATTCACAATAGTAGAAATATGGAAACAACTATACAAAGTCTTGGCAGCGGTGGTTGTGTGGTGTTGAATCAGTTCTGGATCATCACAATCTGTATAGAGTTCTGAGACTCTAAATCTTTACAGGAGCACACAATTTCAACTTTCTCCTGCAAAGCTGGTAGATGGGAATTGCATACTTTGTGGGTAGCAGTCTAACTCATAACCCACTGTGTTATCAGGCCTCCTTCACAGTTTTGGCACACTGAAAACATCAGTTAACTCAACAACAAAATGTTATACCCTTGGACAATTTGCATCTAGTGAGAAAAAACAAATGGCAATACATAAATATAACATCTAAGCAAATTATATACATTTGGTAGACATTATAAATCATATAAAAAGTATCATGAATTATATATAAAGGATCTCTAGCAGTGCTGTGGACTAGACATTGTTCTGTTAACCATAAAATATGTCATTCAAATCCATAAGCTGCTTCACCAGAGAAATATAGTCTATCTTCTCCTGTAAAGATTTACATCTTTGGAAAACTTTAATAGGCTCACTATGAATAGAAATATACAAGTTCAGGCTGAAGCTGAAAAAAAAAAAACTACTACACAAGAGCCAAAATATGACCTTGAGTATATCCCACAAATCTGTGTTGGAAGAAGTACAGCCAGATGCTCTTTGGAAGCCAGGATGGTGAGACTTTATCTCTCATATTTCCGACAGGTTATCTGGAGGAATCAGTTCCTGGAAAGGACATTATCCTTGAAAAAGTGGAGAGTCAGTGAAAAGAGGAACAATTTTCAGCTCAAATGTAACAATTTTGAGAATTGCTTAGGACCAAGTAGTATTTCATTCTGTTGTGCATGATATTGCTATCAGTAGGAACCAAACCAATGGCACATAGCAACAAAAATTGTTGTTGTTGTTAGGTGCCATTGAGTAGGAACTGACTAATAGCAACCCCATGCACAGCAGAACGAAACAATGTCTGATCCTAGGCCAACCTCACTACCACTGCCACACTTGAATCCATCAATACTGCCACCTGGCCAATCCATCTCATTGGGGGGTCTTCTTCTTTTTCTCTGACCCTCCATCTTACCAAGCATGATATCCTTCTCCAATGACTGTTCCCTCCTGACAATATGTCCAAAGTATGAGAGACGAAGTTTGGCCATCTTGGCCTCTAAGGAGCACTCTGGCTGCACTTCTTCCAAAACAGATCTAATGGTTCACTGGAAAAGAATAGGGTGAGTGAAAAGAGGAAGACCACAACAAGATGTCTTGACGCAGTGGCAGCAACAATGGGTTCAAACATAAGAACAATTGTGAGGGTGGTACAGGACTGGGTAGTGTTCCATTCTACTATACATAAGGTTGCTATGAGTCAGAACAGACTCAAGGGCACCTAACAACCACATTGAGTCAGAATTAGCTAGATGAAAGAGCGTTGGATAGGTTAGATACCATATAAAATGTACAGTAGAATGATAGTGAATAGAAATGTGGTTGCATGTTGTGTTTTTAAATATGATGATTAAGATAACTCATTGATAAAATATTATTTAACTCAAAAAATTACAAGGTAGAGAGAGAAGTTCCCATGGATGAAGACCCCTGGAAATTTACTTCCAAATAATCAGTCATTGAAAGTATACAGAGTGCTATACTACTCTGACACACATATGTTCACCCAAATTAGGAATCAATTCTCTGGCAACAGTCTTTTATTTGTGTGGTAGGGTAGGGGATACATGATGTCTTTCAAATATGGTAATAGAGCTTTGAAGAAGGAATAACCATAGCAAAGTGAATGGAGGGACTGAATGTTGTTGTTGTTAAGTACCATCGAGTTGATTCTGATCCATAGTGACCCTGTATAGAGTTTCCAAGGAGCAGCTGGTAAGCTTGAATTACTGACCTTGTAGTTCAATGTGACTTTGCAGTCCAGCACATTAACCAAAACACAACACCAAGACACCAAGGGAATGCATAGTAGATGAGTTAATGACAGTATATTGCCTGAGAAAAGATAATGTAAGGTCATATTCTTATTGTCAAGTGCTATCCTAATGGCTATGACTCATAGATGTCCTGTGTAAACCATTGCTTGATCCTTAGGTACTTTTACATCATTGCTACATTTAAGTCCATTGTTGCAGACAATTAATTACATTGATATTCTGCTTTTTTTTTTTTTTTTTGCAGATCATCTGCTTTATAACCATCACTTTTCTATCGGTTTGTCCTGCTGTGGTGGATAGAATGCTGTTGTGATTCTGGAATTTGTACCACCAGTATTTTAAATACCAGCATGCTCACCCATGATTGAAAAGTTTCAGCTGAGCTTCAAGACAAAGACAGACTAGGAAGAAGGAGAGGTAGATTACTTCTGAATATTTAGTCACTGTAAACCTTATGAATAACAGTGGAACACTGTCAGAACAATAATATTAAATACTTATACATGATGAGGAGCACCAGAATATTGTCAGATATGGTAGGGGAAGTTGAGCTCCACAGGCTGGAAGGCACTAAAATAAGACTGGGGAAGAGTAGCCTCCTCAAAGTAGAATTGACAGTGATGACAGTAATGGAGCAAATCCTTTGGGACTTTCATTTGCTGATGGGGCAAACTGAAAATGAAGAGAAATAGTTGTAAATATCCATTAGTAATCAGAACTTGGAATGTACAAGGTATGATTCCAGGAAAATTGGAAATTGTCAAAAACGAAATGGAACAAACATCATTATCCTAGCCATTAGTGAACTGAAATGAACTGGTAGTGGCCATTTTTAATCTGATAATCACATGTTTTACTGTGCTTGAAATGACAAATTGAAAAGGAATGGCATCACATTCATCATCCAAAAGAACATAATCAAGATTTGTCATGAAGTGCAATGCTGTCTGTGAAAGAATAATATGTATATACCTACAAGGAAGACCAGTTAATACCACTATTATTCAAATGATTAACTAACTACTAATGACAGTGATGATGAAATTAAAGAATTATATCAAGGAGCTCTGGTAGCGTAGTGGTTACGAATCAGGCTGTGAACCTTAAGGTCAG
>NW_006408986.1:894914-896690 GCF_000296735.1 Chrysochloris asiatica
ACAGGGTTTCCGAGGGTGTAAATCTTTACGGGAGTAGAAAGCCTCATCTTTCTCCCGTGGAGCAGCTGGTAGTTTCGAACCGCTGACCTTAAGATTCGCAGCCCGATTCGTAACCACTACGCTACCAGAGCTTCCTTTAATATGGGTACTTTTCCTTAATCTTTTACAATAATGGTCCTATCCAGTATTACTCCTATTGTGAGTGACTAATTTCACTCAGCAAGGAGGAACCTTGTCCTCAAGGTTCATCTATGGTATGTGGTGGCTTACAACTTCCTTGTTATTCTTCAAGGTAGCATAATATTCCATTGTGTGGGCTCTCTTTTCACTCTTTTGGTGAAGTATTTTGATGCACATAAGTTTTTAATTTTTAGTGTGCCTCAATCTTCTGTTTTGTCCACTTTTGATTGTGTAATTTCCAAAATGTTTGGTAGTCTTTGTATGCCTTTTATTAGGGCCCTCACATTTGTCCCTAATTTTTCATTGATGATCTTTATAATTCTAGGATTCATATTTAGGTCTTTAATCCATGCAGAGTTGGTTTTTGTATAAGGTGTGAGGTAAAGGTCGTGTTTCAGTCTTTAACATATGACTTTATAGTTCTGCCAGCACCATCTGTTGAAGAGACTATCTCCTCTCCATGCAATATACTTAGGCATTTTGTCGAAAATCATTTGGCTGTTATGTGGATAGGTTAATTTCCAAATTCTCGATTCTGTTCCATTGATCAATGTATCTTTCATTGTACCAGTTATCAAGCTGTTTTGACCATGTAGTAAATTTTGAAGTCATGGAGTGAGAGACTTGAAACCTTACGCTTCTTCTTAAGCAGAGCTTTGCTTATTCTGGGTCTCTTTTCTTTCCATATAAAGTATGTAATTGTCTTTTCCATCTCTTTGAAGACTGTCATTGGAATCTGGATTGGGATTGCATTATACGTGTAAATTGCATTGGGCATATTGACATTTTCACAATTATGAGTCTTCCTATCCAGGAGCATGGTATATTCTTCAATTTTTGTAAGTCACTTTTGGTTTCTTTTGGTAGTGTTTTGTAGTTTCCTTTGTATAGGTCCTTTGCTTCTCTGGTTACATTTATTCTTAAATATTTCCTCCTTTGGGTGGCTAATGTAAATGGTATTGTGTTCCTAATGTCCTTATCAGTGTTGTCATTGTTACTATAGTGGAATCAGACAGATTTATGTATGTTGATCTTAAACCCTGCCACTTTGCTGAATCTTCCAATGGGTATAGCATAGTCTTTGGGATTTTCTATGTATAAGATCATATCATCTGCAAATACAGAGAGTTTTACTTCCTCTTTGCCAATATGGATCCTTTAATTTCCCTATCTTGCTGTATAGCTCTGGCTAAGACTTCCAAAACAATATTGAATAGGAGTGGTGGCAAAGGGCATCCTTTTCTGGTTCTTTTCACACAGAAAATGCTTTCCGTTTCTCTCCACTGAGAGTAATGTAGCCTGTTGGTTTTGTAAATATGCTCTTAATTATGTGGAGGAATTTCCCTTCAATTTCTACTTTGTTGAGTGTTTTTTATCAGGAATGTACATTGGATATTGTCAAATGCCTTTTTGGCATCAATCGATATGACCATGGGGTTCTTTTATTTTTTTCTTATTTATATGGTGGATTTATATTGATTGTTTTCTAATGTTGAATGTTCTGTACATGTCTATGAGGTCAAGTTGGCTGATTGTGTTGTTTAGTTCCTCTGTAACTTTGCCGAGTTTCTTTCTGGTTGTTCTATCCCTTTTTGA
>NW_006408986.1:896790-906012 GCF_000296735.1 Chrysochloris asiatica
TGTATTGATAATTACTGGCAAATGGAATGCAAAGGTTGGAAACAAAAAGGAAGAATCAGTAGTTGGAAAATACAGCCATGGTGATAGAAAAAATGCTGGAGATCATATATCTAATTTTGCAAGAACAATGAATACTTCATTGCAAATACTTTTTTTTTTTTAACATAAAAGGACCTCATGAGATGGAACACAAAAAAATCAAATTGACTACATATGTGGAAAGAGACTGTGGAAAAACTCTGTATCATCAGCCAAAACAAGGCCAGGGGCAGACTGTGGAACAGATAATCAATTGCTCATATGAAAATTCTAGATGAAGCTGAAGAAAATTTGAACAAGTCCATAAGAGTTAAAATATGACCTTGAATATGTTGTTGTTGTTGGTGGTAAGTGCTGTAAAGTCGATTCCGACCCAGAATGACCCTGTATAGGGTTTCCAAGGAACAGCTGGTGAGCTTGAATCACCGACCTTGCAGTTCAAATGACTTTGCAGTTTGACAGATTAGTCCACAACACCACACCAGGATTCTAGACCCCTCTTGAATTTAGAAATCATATAAGAAATGGATTTGATACATTACAAACTAAAACCCAAAGATCAGAAGAGTTGTGTGATAGAATCATTAACATCATACAGGAAGAAAGTAAAAGGTCATTAAGAAGATAAGGAAAAAGGAAAAGACCAAAATGAATGTTAGAAGAGACTCTGAAACTTGCTTTTTAATGTAGAGATGCTAAAGCAATTAGAAGAAATGTGGCGGTAAAAGAGATGAGTAGAAAATCCAAAGGTCAGCTCAAGAAGACAAAGTCAAATATTATAACGGAATGTGCAAAGACCTGGAGTTAGAAAATCAAAATGGAAGAACACACTCACCATTTCTCAGCTGAGTGTTGTTACTTAGTTCTGTTGAGTCAATTCCAACTCATTGTGACCCCCTATAGAGTTTCCCAGGAGTAGCTGGTGAGTTTGAACTGCCGACCTTGTAGTTCAAACTGACCTTAAGGTCCAGGACTTATCCACTGGTGACACAACATAACTCAAAGCTAAGGGTACTGAAGAAAATTCAAGCTTCCACTTGTAATATCGAAGCATTCTATGTGCAAAATTTGAATTATGCAGAAAGCATCAAAAGATGATGGAAGGAATGCACAAAGTCACTATACCAAAAAGAAATGATTGATGTTCAACCACTTCAAGAGATAGCATGTGATCAAGTTTAATGATCCTTAAGGAAGAAGGCCAAGATGTATTGAAGGGATTGTACCTAGAATTGATTGAATACAAATTTAAATCTTTCAATAAACTGGTGTAGCACTGGATGCACTACTGGTCTATGTCAATATATTTGGAAGACAACTAGCTGGCCAATTCAGTGGAAGAGATCCATATTTGTGCCCATTTCAAAGAAAGGTGACTCAATGGATTTCAGAAATCATTGGACATTATCATTAATATTGCATGCAATTAAACTTTTTCTAAAGATTACTCTAAAATGGCTGAAATTGTATACTGACAAAGAACTACCAGATGTTACAGCTCAATTCAGATGAGTATGTGGAACAAGTCATATCACTGCTAACATAAATGGATATTAGCTGAAAGCAGAGAATAATAGAAAGATGTTTACCTGTGCTTTATTGACTATATAAAGGCTTTTGATTGTGTGGATCATGACAAGCTATGTCATGCATTAGGCAAATCTGCTGGACAAGACCATTTAAAGTGTTCAGGAGCATTGCAAAAAAAGAATATTCCTGAACACTTAATTGTGCTCATAAGGAACCTGTACATAGACCAAGAGGCAGTTGTTCGAACAGAACAAGGGAGCATCTAATGGTTTAAAATTAGCAAAGGTGAAAAAAAATTAGGGAAGGTGCGTTTCTTTCTTTCACCATACTTATTCAATCTCTATGCTCCCTAAAAGACTCTGAGAAGCTGGTTCAAGTAAAGGAAAACATGGCATTAGGTTTGGAGGAAGACTCATTTACAACCTGCAATATGCAGATGTTACAACCTTACTTGCTGGAAGTGAAGAGAACTTAAAATACTTACTAATGAGTATCAAAGACCACAGCCTTTGGTATTTGTTGTACATCAATGTAAAGCAAACAAAAATTCACCCCAATGGACCAGTAAACAACAGCAAAATAAAAGGATATAAGGTTGAATTTTTCAATGGCTTCATTATGCTAGGATTAACCATCAACACTCATGGAAGCAACCGTCAAGAAATCAAATGACCTATTGCATTAGGCAAATCTGCTGTACAAGACCCTTTTAAAGATTCAGGAACAAAGACGTGAGTTGGAGAACTAAGATGCACCTCCCCAATAGTTTCAATATTCTGTTATACATGTAAAAGTTGGACAGTGAAAAAGGAAGACCATAGAAGAATTGATACATCTGAGTTACAGTGTTGGGTAAAACATTAAAAGTTCCATAGACTGACTAAAGAAGAAACATCGATGTTGGAATAAATACAGCCAGAATGCTCCTTGGAAGCCAGAATGGCCAGACTCCCTGTTAAACTCTACTGTTAAACATAAACAGTATAAGTATTAGGAGGGACCAGGCCCTGGAGAAGGAAATCATGTTTGATAAAATTAAGAGTCAGAGAAAAAAAGGAAGACACCCCTCCCCCAATGTCTTGGATTGGCACAGTGGCACCAGCAATGGGATCAAGTATAGCAACAGTCATGAGGTTGGTGTAGGACTGGGCAATGCTTTGTTCTGTTGTGCATAGGGTCACTATGAGTCAGTACCAACTCGATGGCACCACCACCAACAACAACAACTACATTATAAAGCATGGTACCTTTGCTATATAATTTTTAAAAGAGCTCTTTGTCAGTAGATTTGCTCAACGCAACGTAGCCTTTGGTTTCTTGCCTGCTGCTTTCATGAGTGTTGATTGTGGGTCCAAGTAAAATGAAATCTTTGACAGTATCATTCTTTTCTGCATTAATTGTGATGCTTCTTATTGGCTCAGTTTTGAATATATCTGTTTTCTTTATGTTTAGTCATAATAAATATTGAATGTGATATAGTATTCATCAATAAATTCTTTAAGTCCTTTTTTCTTTTAGCAAGCAAGGTTTCATCATCTCCATATCACAGGTTGTTGAAGATTCTTTCCCCAATGTCATGTTATACTCTTCATTTAGACCAGGTTCTTCAATTAATTGCTCAGCATACAGATTAAGTATGGTAAAAGAAAATAATATTGAGACATACCTTTCCTGCTTTTAAACCACATAATAATCCTGTTTGAATTATTGCCTTTTGGACTATGTTCAGGTTCCACATGAGCACAAGTAAGTGTTCTATAATTATCATTATTTGCAATGTTACCCATAATTTTTGAACCATATAATTTAACATAATCTTAACATAATCAATAAAAACAGGTAAGCATCTTTCTGAGTTTATTGTTGTAGTTTATTGTTGTTAAGTACGGTCAATTTGACTCTGCCTGTTTGTGACCCCGTATAGAGCTTTTGAGGCTTTAAATCTTCAAGTGAGCAGAAATCCTTTTCTTTCTCTATGGAGAGGTTGGAGCCTTCCAAACTGAAGATCTCCTGATTTGTAACCCATTGATTATTCTATGGATCCACTGCACTATCATCTTTCTGATAGTATGCTTCAAAAATAAATAATTCGATTATCAATCTATGTTTATATACTCTATTATTTAACAGATTTATTCAATCAAAATCACTATACAATAAACTGCACAGACATAAAGTATATAACTTAACATCCATTTAAAGATTATGGACATATGCATCAGCCACAAATTTTTCCTAAGCAGTCTTCAATCCACCCATACCTAGCTCTAACCCAACATAACTATTAATCTGTGTTCTGTTCTCATTTTTCAGTAAGCATTTTGCATAGATAATATATATGGATTCATAGTTTGTTGAATGCTTTTTTTTTCTGGTTTATATTACTCAGCATAAATTTTATTAATTGAAGTTGTTGTATACAATAATTTTCATTGTATGCTGTTGCAGTTAAGTGCCATCAAGTCTGTTCTAACTCATAGAAGCCTATATAGTATTTCTGATACTATAATTCTTTACAGGAGCAGAAAGTTTCATCTTTCTCCTGGCTAGCCAAGACAGCCAAACTTGTGGTTCACATTGCAATGCTCATCCTGCCGAACAGTGAACTCTCTTTCATTGTATGAGTGTTCCACAAGTTTGTTAGTCATTCATTATTTGTGAGCATTTGGGTTGGTTGTAGGTGATTTCAAATAGACTTGCTATCATTAATCTTGTGCAAATTTTAGATAAACACATGCTTCCATTAGACTTGGAAGTACTTACTGGTTGATTGGCTAGATCATATGTTGGTGTTGTTTTTAGGTGCCATCAATCAGCTCCAGTTCATAGCAACCTTATTACAACATAATGAAACACTGACCTGTCTTGCACCATCCTTACAATCATTGTTATGCTTGAGTCTATTACTACTGCCACTGTGTCAATCCATCTCATTGGGTGTCTTCCTCTTTACTGAAGACCCTACAGTTTACCAAATATTATGTCTGTAACAAGGGAATGTTTATAGCATGTTTGAAATATGAGAGAGTAAATCTCATCATCCTGGTTACTATTCTGGTGGCTCTCTTTTCAATATATATTTGTTTGTTCTTCTGGAAGTCCATGGTATGTTTAATACTTTTCTCCAATACCATAATACAAATGTATTGATTCTTATACAGTTGGCTTTACTCATTGTCCAACTTTCACAGACACATAAGGCTACTGAAAATACCATGGCTTTGGTTTGGCGCACCTTAGTACTCAAACTGATATCATTGCACTTGACTGCTTTAAAGAGATATTTTGCAGCGTATTTGCATAATGCAATATGTCCTTTTATTTCTTGACTTCTGTTTCCATGAGTTTGATTGTGGATTCAACAAAATGAAGAATTTGAAAATTTTATCTTTTCTCCATTTATCATGATGTTGTTTATTAGCCCAGTTGTGAGAATTTGTGTTTTCTTTACTAAGGTGCAATTCATACTGAAGGCTGTAGTCTTTGCTCTTCATCATTAAGTATTTGAAGTCCTCTTTGAAATTATATAGTGTGTATATTTTTTACAGCATTAAAAACAATCAAACTGATTTCAAAACTGACCATCAAATTCTACATTGCCATTTATAATGTCTGAGATTTTCTGTTATTTCACATTCACACAATTTAGCCAATTTGAAAAATACATGATTTCGATTACTTTTCCCAAAAGTAACAGTTTTCCAATTCTGGAAGAAATGAAGGTAGGAGTTTAACGTCAGTCTATCATAAGATAAAAATACATTGTCTCTCGTAACATCACAGGCTGTAAAACTCAACAAGACCACAGAGACCCGAGAAATATTAGCAGAAAAAAAAGTAGGGGGGAAAAAGAGCTAGTAGAAAAAATATAAACTTCAGATTTTTCTCTTACAGTTGCACTACTGTGGTAAGTAGTAAGTTGTGTTCACCTGGAATGGAGGAGTTCATGCAAGTGAGAAATGGAAAAAAAAAAAAAAAATCTGGTTAAGTAGATTTTTCAGAAATTCTGTTTGGAAGAACAAATAACCTTAGTGATTACATAAAGGTTGGTGATCAGAACATTTAAACGCTGTAAGGTAGTTATGCTTTGTTGTTGTTGTTAAGTGTCGTTGAGTCGGTTCTGACCCATAGCAAACCTGTACAGGGTTTCCGAGGCTGTAAATCTTGACGGGAGTGGAAAGCCTCATCTTTCTCCGGAAGGAAGTTATGGGGCACAGGAAATCCTGATTAGCCAAGACACAGTTCACAAGCCCAATGTGCCTAGACAGCATGACTTGAAAGAACCAAAGGTAGACTTTGTCTCTGATTAAATACAGAGCTAAATTATCTGATTTTTTTTCGTAGGACAAAAGTTCTATTTGAAGAACAGAACTGTTTTTGAGTTTTGCAATATTGAGTTTAGCAGTTCTAACTCAGCAAACTTGGAATTAGGCAGTTTACTTGAAAGTGTGTTACTAAAATTGCATCAGGTTAAGTTCTACTTCAATAATTCTATAAACAGATTACCACATGAAAGCACTAAACACAGTTTATATCATCTAACTTTATATAAATTTAAAGCATTACATTTCAGTTGAACAAAAAAAAAAGAAAATTGTTTTGAATATGTAAATGACAATAAGAACACCTAAAAGATAACACTGAATTATTTTTTTTTTAAAGTGCTGCATAAGATTTAGACAGTTCTTCATGCATTTCTTCATTCATTTTTCTATGTACCAAATAGAAAGTGGAAATGCAGTGACACTGCAACAAGAGGTCATTTTCTCCCTAGAGGATCTCCTCATTAAGATTCAATTATTTTGTAGGTTTGTAAAACAGCACAGCTTTTTCCTCTTTCTTACATTTCTAACACATGTAGGTGGTTAATGTCTCTTCACATGTTTCACAGCAGGATCTGAACTATTAGAACACTTTCAGGTAAAAGTTCTTTTTCAGTAGAGCATGTAAATGTGACCCCTGGTGGGTGGTATTTCCTCAGACAAGATAAAGGCACACTGACTCAACAACTACACCAAGAAATAACAGTAGAGAAGTTATTGTTATTAAATCTCACAGGCAATCCATGATAACAAATGCTGTTGTTGTTATGTGCCGTGGAGTCGGTTCTGATTCATAGCGACCCTGTACAGGGTTTCTGAGGCTGTAAATCTTTACAGGAGCAGAACGCCTCATCTTTCTCCCGCGGAGCAGCTGCTAGTTTCGAACTGCTGACCTTGCGGTTCGCAGCCCAATTCGTAACCACTACGCTACCAGAGATAGACCACACATAATGCTTCCTGAGGAGTCATGGTGTGGTTCTGCAGAACAAGCATTGAACTTTTAATCACAGTATTGGAAACTCAAACCCACCAATTGTTCCTTGAAAACCCAATGACAGCAAAGCTCCACATGAGCTATATTTACTTGAACATATGAGGGGACTTTAAAGAGTGTGGGAACATGCAATTATTTTTCATTTACATTTTTTCATGAACTTAAAAAAACAACAACATATCTTTATCTACATGGTATCTACATCTATATTTATCTTCACCTATATCTGGGAGTTCCTGGATGGTACACACCGTTAACGTGCTGAGTTGCTAACCAAAATATTGGCTATTGGAGTTCAGGCAGAAGCACATGAAAAAGGAAGGCATGACAATCTACTTTAAAAATAAAGGCAAAAATCAAAATTCTCAGTCATTTCTTTCTTTCTTTTTTTTTTTAATTTTTACTGTGAATTATGTGATAGTTTACATGGGAGAGCATTAGCTTTATATTCAT
Organism: Chrysochloris asiatica; assembly: GCF_000296735.1. Taxonomy (NCBI): domain Eukaryota; kingdom Metazoa; phylum Chordata; class Mammalia; order Afrosoricida; family Chrysochloridae; genus Chrysochloris; species Chrysochloris asiatica. The sequence continues at coordinate 904,129 of NW_006408986.1, forward strand.
CCTATCTTATTTAATTTCATTGTAATGACTACAATTCCCTGCATGCATCATCAAACAAAGGGTACACTACACAAGCCTGTCCCCTGGCCATCAACACACAGACCTGCTCCTTACCAGAATCGAGAGTACCCAGCCACTCCATCTCTCTATGTCATCACCTCTGCCTCAATCTCTGGCATTGTCGCTGCTTCTCTGGATAGGATCCTGCACTCCATTCTTCTCCCTTGATGGTCCCAAAAGGTCCTCCACTCCTGGACTACAAGATCAGCCACTCACCTCCTTTTGTTTCAAAACATCTACCTTTACATTTCCAACACTCAATCAGTCCTGATAGCAGTTAGTCACTATTGAACCACAAGAGGCTTATCCCCATATCCTTTCATCAGCCCCATCCAGACAGGTTGGAAACCACTAAGTGAAGACTCTACCTTTCCACGTACCCTCTGAAACTAGGCTCCCTCTTGAAAACTTGTAAGCCAGTCACTTCGTTCCTTTGTAGTCCCACCCCATTTTGGGTAGTCAATGTCTAAGTTGCCCATCTTGGTCAATCCTGTGTACCGAGGAGGTGGGAATGATCCTTGCTGTAAATATTTGTTCCCATTTTTGAGCTACTGCATCCACAAATATAGGTCAATTTCATCAAATTGTATCAGATTATTTTTTCTTTCCTCTTCTTTCTTCCTCTGTCTGAGTTCTGATCATCCACCCATTGAAGCCAAGTCAAATGGGTACTATCTGCAAACATGACTGTTCTTGTGTATCTCCCCTCACTTCTTATCAGCCAGACTCTTCACTCTCCACTCTAGTCCTCAGAGGACATGTCCCTGTTCCTGGGCCCAGGAGTCCCCAGGTCTCGCCATACTGCTGGCCAACCAGTTCTCAACAAAGGTTGACAGTAATCTATTGAATGTGTATGGACTTAGCTCACAACTTCATTGCTGTTTTTCCTCCACTTCCTATTATCGGTGACCGATGTATTCAGCAGCAAGACCACATGCCTGCTCATGTATTCCCCTTGAATCTTAGTCTTAGAAGGGGGTTTGCCCTGAGGGTACCTGATCACTTGCATTCAGGCATCCTAGGCAAATGACTTGCTTTTTCTTGCACTAGTCAATCAGACTGCCATTATTGTTTTTTATTTATCCTGCTGATCTTTCTTTCAAGAAGTATCTTCTGTTTCTTCTAGCCATGCCAGTCTGGTCTGCTTGTCCTTTCAAGTGGAAATTTCCAACCTCAAAATGTTCTGGATGAGGATAAGGATTCCACCTATGGTCTTATGCAATGCAAAGGCTCCTCAGGAAGCCTCCTTCACTGGACAAGTTCTAGCCCCATTTTAGGTATTCCAATCAGTTACAGGCTGAAGACAGACTTACAAGATTTCTATGATGATGTTTCTGGCTATTTCTTTCTCTCCCCTTCTAGTGTCTATTTTGCAATAGTAGGTAAGGGAAATCAAATTCAAAAGACAGCCAAGCATCTTAACATCATTTCCTCTCTTTTACCCATTCAAACCATTCCTCAGTCCCTGAATTCCAGAGCCCTGTTGTTCCAAGGTTGTGCATACATCATTATTTACCTCTGTCCCATTTAGCCCATGCAAACCTGACTGTTTTCCCATCTGCCTTGTTCTCCCATTCCCCTCCCCCTTCCAATGTATTGCCCCTCTTCCAGCACCCAAACTATCCTATGTCTATTCCCTACCCTGTGCTCCACTTTCCCCTCCCTCCCCTCACCTCATCCATACACGCTGGTAAGAAGCAAACTTTTTTTTTTTTTTTCCTCTTTTAATATGGGTTGTTGTTGTTGTTAAGTGCCATCGAGTCGGTTCCGACCCATAGCGACCCTGTACAGGGTTTCCGAGGGTGTAAATCTTTACGGGAGTAG
>NW_006408986.1:907902-934730 GCF_000296735.1 Chrysochloris asiatica
CTCAATTGACCCTTTAATCATGAGACAGTGTCCTTCTTTATCTCTTATGCTGTTTTTTGCCTTAAAATTTATTTTTATCAGAGATTAGTATTGCCACTCCTTCTTGTTCTTTTTTATTGCAATTAGCTTGGTATATTTTTTCCATCCTTTAACTTTTAGTATGTTTTTGTCTTTCTGTGTAAGGGGTATCTCTTGCAGTCAGCATATTGAAAGGTCTTGTTTTCTTATCCATTATGTGGATCTCTGTCTCTTCACTGGTGCATTTAATCTATTGACATTCAGTGTAATTATTGACAGGTATGAATTAACTACTATCATTATGTTAATTTTTTATGGTGCTGTTTGTTCCTTTGTTCTGCATGCCTTCTTGTGCTGGTTCATTTTTTGTGTGTGTGCTATTTCTTGTTGGTTTCTTCTTAGTTTTAATGTTTCCTTGTTCTGCTTGGATCCTCGTTTTCATGGTAAGTTGTGAAGTATTAATTTTCTTTGGGGTTACCCTATAGTCTATTAATTTTCCCCTGCATTTAAGACAGTCTATTGTATCCTGCAATCTACCTGACCTCCTCATCACCTAGATCTCTGTTCCCATGGTTTTCCTTTCTTTGACATTATTGATATTTTGATCTTTGATTGGCTTTGGAGGTCATATGAATTCATTGTTGTAATTTTGTTGTGTTCTGAACCCGGTATATGTCCAGTGAATTCCGAATGGTGTTGCTACATCTGTCAATCTCTGGTTGTTGTATGTTATTGTTCGTTTTCATTCTAAAGAACTCCCTTTAGGATGGTTGGAACTGCTGAATTGGCTTTGACAAAATCTCTTAGTTTCTGTTTATCTTGGAATGTTTTGATTGCACAATTGTATTTGATTGACAGTTTTGCTGGATGGACAATTCTTGGTTGGCAGTTGTTTTTTTTTGTTTTTTGTTTTTTGTTTTTCTTTTAGGGTTTTATATATGTCTCCCCATTGCCTTCTTGCCTGCATGGTTTGTGCTGAGAAGTCAGAGCTTAATCTGATTTGCTTGCCTTTGTAGGTAACACTTCTCTTTTCCCTTGCTGCTTTTAGGATTTTCTCCTTGTCTTTGATTTTGGAGAGTTTGATTATGATCTGTTTTAGTGATTTTCTTTTGAGGTCTATCTTTCCTGGGGCTCATTCAGCTTCTTGAATGTTTATCTTCTCATCCTTCAAAATGTTAGGGAAGTTTTCTTGGAGAAGCTCCTCAACTATCTCCTCTGTGAACTTCTGTGATTCATCCTGCTCAAGAATGACAATAATTCTTAAATTGTTTCTCTTCATGTTATCCAGCATGGGTCTTAGATGTTTTTGATTTTTTAAAATATTTTTTCTACTTGCTCTTCTATCTTAGGATTATTGAGAGATTTGTCTTCCAGTTTGCTGGTTCTGGCTACCATCTCTTCAATTCTACTCCTTTGTCCTTTCAGTGTGTTGTACATATCTGATATTTTATTATTAATAATCTGGACCTCTTTTTGCAGATTTTGAATTGTTTCCAATGGTATATCTATCTTATTTGATTGTTCCTATAGCACTTTCCTGACTTCTTCCTAATTTTCATTGACCACTCTGTTGAGCATTTGAATTTGTCTCCATATCAGTCTTCTGAATTTCTCCTAAGGCAGAACCAAAGCCTGCTCTTGTTCTCATTGGAAGCCTATGTCTGTCTCCAGCTCATTTGTCTCAGTTTCTCTTTTCTGTTTTTAGACATATGCTGACACCATCTGTTGCTTTTCTTGGACTTTTTCAGTAATTATTTGGGTTTTTAATGATTAAATGAATGTATGTTGCTGTGTTGTTAAGCTTACTGAGTGTCTCCTGGTGGATGTGATCTGGAGATAGGCTTCCCTTTTCACATGTGATGTCTAGCATCTGGTATTGGCTCCTATCCACATGGTGAGTTATTATGGTGTATATTTGTAGCTTGACTATATGGCCAAGATTGCCGTCTCTTCTTGGGTAAGGTAGGAGGAGAAAGATCCCACCCCCAGGATAAAACTGAGACCAAAATGACCAAAACCAGAAACAATATAAAAGCAGAGACAAAAACCACCACTCAAAAACAAGAATAGAACCGTAGCCGAATATCCAGTAGCCTTTGCTGCACAAATCAATGTGTATGCACTGTAGAAACCTCCAACAGTGTGTGGGAGTGTCCACTTGCTCAGGCCCCTCCTCTAGTCACTGCCATGGAGGTGCACAGATACATATTGAGAAATGAAGGGAAGAAAGATTGTCCCCTATTTTTATCTCTGAAGGTAATTTAGGAATCTGCATCTGCACAGTGTAATTCTCAAAATAGCTGTGCCCTTGTATATAATAGTTGGTGTTGTCTCTTGCCTTTTATTTGATGTTTTACAAGTTCCACATACATTTTGGCTATATGGCTAGGGCTGCTTTTTTCTTGCTAGTAAATCAGGTGTAAAGGGTCCCATGCAGGTCAACTTTAAGACTGGGTCCCAGAGACAGATGTCATAAGAAGCCACGAAGGATCAGTCTGTGGGTCCAATGGGGCTCCTCCCAGGGAGCTCCCCACTGTGCTGTGAGAACTGTGGGCACAATGCTGAACCTGTTTGGTGGTGTTCTCCCACCTGCCTACAGGTGTCTGGGCTGGGCAGTGAGGGTGCGACAGAGGAGAGGAGGTTGGAGGAGTATAAAGTCTGTCACACCTCTATTTCCAGAAGCTTGGTGGTTTTTTGCACTGTGTCACTGTCCCAGTCTGTCTGTGGCCTCTCAGTCATTTCTTAAGGAGCGTGTTTCTATTCTGATACAAAAGGCATTGCCATCAGTCATTATTGAAACTACACAATTTGTTCATATCTATATCTTACTGGTGTGGTACAGTTTGGTGGTTCAAACCAACCATCTGCTCCTTAGAAATCCTATGCAGGGTCATTATGAATCAAAATCAACTAGACAACACTTAACAACAATAAACCTCCAAACTTTTGTGTTACCAATTAAACTTGGTGTTTGTACCACTCAGGGACTCCATATCTATATCTCTTTAGCTATTGATTATGAAATATTTTTCTAGATGTTTAGTACAATCCATCATTTAGAGAGATCCCCAGAAGAGTATCTGGATGATTTCTAAATGAGAATTACCTGACTTTGCAAAAATTCAATATTCTAGCAGTTAAATGCGATTAGTGAATTGAGTCAGTTTTGGAAATGGGAAAATCGAGGCTTAAATTACCTAAAACACTGTACTCTCATTATAAAGCTCAGTCTTAAATTTATCCACAATAAAACCTTAGATACGTTATTACATTGTCATGATGTTTATTTTCTCTGGAGTAGCCCAACAGGATGATGACATGAGCACTATCTTTTTTTCTGTGTGTTTTTGTTGTTATTGTTGTTGTTGTTTAAACTGTTCCTTTAATGGCCAGATAAATTCTAATCTATCTAAGCACTCAAACACACATAAATATTTCCAGCAAGAAGCTAATAATTTAATGGAAAAGGAAATTCTGAGAACTGTGATTAAAGAATATATCAGTCAATTTCTTGCAGCAAGCAAATGGAAAATTCAATATAGGACAATTCCAATTCCAAAAGGATTTAGTTACAAGAATTCCCAAAGGTATAGTTTAAGAAAAAAACAAGAGATGGCCCAGAATCTGAGATCAGATAAAGCAGGATAATTTCCTCCAAACTGAGAGGGGAAAACAAACAAAAGAATCTGGCAGGGAGGTGTCTGAGCTAATTATCAATCTTGACTTTACAATCCAATCTCTTTAAACTCCTAACAGGATTACACTAATGGATAACCACCTGAAGGCCCTGAAAATATTAGCATTGTCACTTCAGTTTGATCTCTAGCTAAGATAGAAATATGAGACAGGTGTTGTTGTTGTTATGCTGCCCAGTGGGTCCCAAACCATAGATTACCTGGATAGGGTTTTTGAGGAGTTCTGGTGAGTTTGAACTTCCAACCTTGCAGTTTCAACTGACTTTCCAGTCTAGGACATTAACCCACAGCATAAACCAGGACTCCAAGTTGAAGAGTAGATTTAAAAAAATAAAGAAGGAAGACTTTAGAAAGGGCTTTATTAGGATAAGAAGAGCATTTAGAACACTTCAATGTATTCCAATGTTGGTAGAGTAGGAATTTCAACCGTACTCTATCTCCTTCCTCTTTACAGTGGTATTGTCATTGTTGTTAAGTACCTTCTCATCAGTTTTGAATTATAGTAACCCTGTGTAAGGCTTCCAAGGAGTGGCTGGTAAGTTTGAACCATCAACCTTATAGTTAGCAGTCCAGTGTGTAATGGAATACTTTATACTAATTTAAAAATGGAGCATAACTTGGAGAATCCAGGCATATTATTGTAATTACAAGATTATAAGAATAAAGTTGAAATCCCCAGATAATAACCTTACAAATTCACCAGACATGCAAATGTAAAGATTATATGTAACTTTGCATTGTGGACCTTGTATTAGATTTCTCAGATATATAGTATGAAAGAACAGGAACATACAATAAATGAATGAACTATAATATTTAAGAAAACCTATTTTATTTCAATATTTTAAAATTGAGTTATTTTTTCTCTATCATTATTTTTTTTAATTTAAAGGAAATATATTTTTGGTTTTGTTTTTAGCTGCCATCCAGTCTTAAGAGAATGAAATGTGGTCTGGCCCTGTTCCATCCTCACAATTGTTATGTTTGAGTAGGTAATTGCTGCCAGTGTTCATTCAATCTCATTGAGGGTCCTCCTGTTTTCACTGAAATTTAATTTTACCAAGCATGCTGTCCTTCTCCAGGAATCAGTCCTCCAAGAAAAGCTATCCAAAATATAAGAGATCAAGTTTCACCATCCTCCCTTCTAAAGAGCATTCTAACTTATTTCTTCAAGTATAGATTTGCTTGCTTTTTTTTTTTTTTTTTTTCTGGTAGTTCTGGTAGTACTTTCAATATTCTTCTCCAACAGCAAAATTCAAATGCATAGATCCTTCTAGTACAACTTTCAAATGCATATGAGGTAACTGAAAATATCATGCATGACTTGGTTTAGGTTTCCCTCTTGTCTTCAAAGTGACATCTTTGCTTTTTAACACTTCAAAAAGGTCTTTTGCAACAGATTTTCTATTTACATATCACAGGTTGCTCATGAATATTTGTCCAATCCTAATGCCACATTCTTCTTCAGATAATCCAGCTTCTTGGATTATTTGCTCAGTATACAGATTGTATAAGTATGGTGAAAGTATCCAACCTTGACACACACATTTATTTATTGTGAGCCATTCAGTATCTACTTGCTCTGATCTAACAACTGCCTGTTTACAGATTCCTCAAGTGCACAATTAAATGTTCTGGAATTCCCATTCTTCAAAATGTTTTTCATAGCTTGTTATAATCCACACAGCCCAATACCTTTGCATAGTCAATAGCACACACATAGGCATCTTTCTGGTATTCTCTGTGTGATAGTTAAGATTCTGTGTCAATTTGGCTGAGCTGTGATGCTCAATGGTTTAACATGTAAGATGCAGTTACCACCTACATGGTAAGATATATTTGATGAAATCACTCCTATGATGGGCTTTGATGTGACCACCTCTAGCATGATATATTGTAAATCTTCACTTCTATTATGTTAATGAGGTCAGATGCAACCTACAGTATTAGATTGTATCTTAAGTCTATCTTTTTTGAGATATAAAAGAATAGAGAAGTGAGCTGATAAAGATTGATTTACCACCACAAAGGTGAAAAGCTGGTAGTGGAATAGGTATTTTGTACTTGGAGTCGCTGCATTGTGTGGCTACAGGATACAGGGGAAGATTTATGCAAAGACATATGGAGATGTCCAACAAGAAAGACAACAGTTACAAAAAATTTGTCAATTGTTTATAACTGGTGGCATGCTTGTTGCTGTGACTCTAGAAGCAACACAATTATATTTTAAATACAAACAGGGTAACCCATGGTGGATAGGTTATAGCTGAACTTCCAGACTAAGACAGACTAGGAAAAAGAAAGGCAGACTACTTCTGAATGTTTAGCTTTTATAACCTTATGAATATCAATGAAACACAGTCAGAGAGCACCAGAATATTGACTATTGTAACAATACAAATAGCACCAGAATATTGTCAGATATGGAACTCTGGTTTGGGGTTGCAGGATTACACACTGGACCACAACTCAGTTTGAATTACAAAGTCAGTGGTTCAAACCCATCAACTGCTCCTCAAATACGTTATGCAGGGTTGTTATGAATCAAAATCTGCTGGACATCACTTAGCAATTACAAATACATTGTCACATATTGTGCCAGAAGATGAGCTGCTCATGTTGGCATGCACTCAAAATGCCATTGGGGAAGAACTGCCTCCTCAAAGTAGAGTTGAATCTGATGACATAAATGAACAAAAGTTTTCTGGACCTTTACATGCTGAAGGAGAAATAACTGTAAAAATCCATTAATAATTCAAATATACAATGTACAAAGTATGAATGTAGGAAAATTGAAAGCTATAAAAAATGAAATTGAATTCAGAAAGACCAATATTCTAGTTGTTGTTTTTGATAAGTGCCACCGAGTTAGATCCTACTCATAGCAACCTTATGCACAATAGATGGCAACACTACCTGATACTGTGCCATCTTCCCAATCTTTGTAAAACTTGAACCCATTTGTGCAGTCACTATGCCAATCCATCTTTTGGTAGGTCATCACCTTTCCACTGATCCTCCATTTCACCTAGCATTATATTCTTCTCTAGAGACCTATCTCTCCCTATAAAGTGTCCTAAGCATGAGAGATGAAGTATCATTTGTGCTGCACTCCTTCCAACACAGATGGATTGTTCTTCTAGCAGTCCATGGTATTTTAATATTCTTCTGCAACATAATAACGTATTCATTGGTCTCCTTTATTCATTGTCCAATGCTGACATACAAATGAAGCTATTGAAAATACCATGGCTTGCATCAGGTGCACCTTAGTCCTCAAATTGACATCTTTGCTATTGAACAGTTTCAAGAGGTCTTGTGTAGAAGATTTACCTAATGCAATACATTGTTTAATTTCGTGGCTGGTGCTACTATGAGTATTTATCTACAAAAAACAAAGTCTTTGAACACTTCATTTCTCCATTTATCATGATGCTATTTTTCGGTCCAGTTGTAAGGATTTTTGTTTTCTTTACAATTAGGTAGAACCCACAGTGAAGGCTGTAAAGACTTTGATCATCAGTAATTAGTTTAAGTCCTCTTAGCTTTCAGCAAGGAAGGTTGTGTCATCTGCATATTGCAAGTTATTAATGAGTCTTCCTCAAATTCTGATGCCATATTCTTCTTCTTTATGTAATCCAGTTTCTTGGATTTTTTGCTCAGCATACATATTGAATATATATTGTGAAAGAATAGAGCCTTGGCACACAACTTTCCTATTTTTAAAACATTCAGTGTGTCCTTATTCTATTTGAGTGAGTGCCTCTTGGCCTATATACAGGATCCTCACAAGCACAATTAAGTGTTCATCATGTTCATTCTCCACAATGTTGTCCATAATTTGTCATGATCTACACAGTTGAAAGTCTTTGCATATTTTATAAAACACAGTAAACATTTTTCTGGTATGCTCTGCTTGCAGCCAAGATCCATCTGTCTTCAGTAATGATATCCCTAGTTCAATGTCCTTGTCTGAATCTGGCTTGAACCACTAACAATTCACTGCTAACCTGTATTTGGTGATGAATGTTGCACCATTTCTCTTAAATTTATTATTCCAGCATAGTAAATCATATAATTATCCTATTTGGAACGACCCATAGCAGTTCATTTTAGCTCACTTATATCTAGGATCTACTACTCATCTGCAGTTTATTGTACTTTGGAGACTTGCATATTGCTGTAATGCTGTAGGCTATACTACCAGAATTTTAAATACCAGCAGGATATGCCTATAGTGTGAAGGTTTCAGCTGATTTTCCAGACTAAGACAACAAGGAAGAAGAGGCAAACTACTTCTGAATGCTTAGCTACTGCCAACCTTATGTATAGCAGCAAAACTCTGTCATATAGCATCAGAATATTGAAAATGGAAACATGAGGAATACCACTAGAGTACTGTCATTTAAAGTGCTAGAAGATGAGCCCCTCTGGAAGGCACATAAAATGTGACTCGGGAAGATTATAATGAATTGCACAAAGACCTGGAGTTAGAAAATCAATAAAGTAAGAACACAGTAGTCAAATTCAAGCTTTGACCTGCAATATTGAAGGATTCTATGGGCAAAATAGTGAATGATGCAGAAAGCATCAAAATGAGATGGAAAGAATATACAGTCACTGTACCAAAAAGAAATGGATGATTTGCAACCATTTCAAGCAATAGCATATAATCAAGAACCAATGGTACTAAAGCCGAAGTTCAAGGTGCACTGACTGAAGGCATTGGTTAAACAAAACAAGACTCTGGGAATTCATGGAACACAAATTGAAATCTTTCAACAAACTGATGCAGCAGAGGAGGCAGTCACTCATCATTGATTCCAAGAAATTTGGGTGATAGCTAGTGGACCAACTGATTGTAAGAAATCCATATTTGTGAAAATCGCAGAGAGGTTAACAAACAGAATGCAGAACTCATCAGAAACTATCATTAATCTCACATTTAATTAAGAATTTGTAAAAAAAAAATTCAAAAGCAACTTCAATATCACATTGACAGGAAACTGTCAGTGGTTCAAGTCAGATTCATATGAGGATGTTGGACTAGACTTATCATTACTGACATTAGATGTATCTTGGATAAAGCAGATAATACCAAAAATGTTTACTTGTGCTTTACTGACTAGATAAAGGGTTTTGACTGTGTAGATCATGACAAGCTATATTACCATTTCAAAGAGTATGTATTCCAGAACACTTAGTTGTGTTCCTAAAGGACTTGTGCATAGACTCAGAGACAATCATTTGAACAGAACAAGGAGGCACCAAATGCTTTAAAATCAGGAAAGGCATATGCCAATGTTGTATTCTTTCAACAATGTTATTCAGTCTGTATGATGAGCAAATAATGAGAGAAATTGAATTATATGAAGAAAATGCGGCATCAGGATTGGTGGAAAAAGCAACAACCAGCAATATACAGATGATACAACCTTGCTTGCTGAAAGTGATGATTAAAGGCCAGAGTTTTCAGGATGGTATTCACCTCAATATAATGAAAATAAAAATCCTCACCCCTGAACCAATAAACAATATAATAGTAAATGAAGAAAAGATTAAAGTTCTCAAAGACTTCATTTTGCTTGGATCCACTATCAACATTCATGGAAGCAGCAGTCAAGAAATCAAACTAAGTTTTGCAATAGACAAATCTGCACATCTATTTAAAATGTTCAACAGCAAAGAGGTCAGTTTCTAGACCAAGCTGTGTCTGATCCATGCCATGGTATTTTCAATAACCTCATATGCATGTGCAAGCTGGACAGTGCATAAGGAAGATTATTGAAGAAGTGATGCGTTTGAGTTACGGTAGTGGAGGAAAATATTAAAAGTGCTGTGGACTGCCAAAATAACAAATGAATATGTATGTGTTTGAAGATGTACAACTGTAATGCTCCTTGGAAACCAGGATGACCAGATTTTATTTCTCATACTTCAGACATATTATCAGGAGGGACCAGTCCTTGGATAATGACATCATGTTAGGTTATGTGGAAATTCTAAGAAAAAGAGAAAGACCACCAGTGAGATGGATTGGCACAGTGGCATCAGCAATGGGCTCAAGTTTAACAATTTTTGTGAGGATAGTGCAAGACTGGACAGTGTTTCATTCCCTTGGGCATAAGGTTACTAAAAGTGGGAACCAACTTGATGGAATCTAACAACAAACAATACTGGGCCTACAGAAACTGAAAAGAGAGAAAGACTTTTCTCCAGAGGTGTCACTCTGAATTTGGATTTCAGCTTCCTAAACTATGAGAAAATATACTTCTGTTTAACTCATCCACTTGTAATTCTGTTATAACAGCACTTGGTACCAATACACTCTGCTTTCAACCAGTCAGTCTTAACTCAGCAAAAATATCCATCCTTCCATGTCTTCTTCTGATTGCAGCTTGAATTTCTGCCAGTTACCTGTTGATACACTGTTGACACCATTTTTGAATTATCATCAGCAAAATTTTACTTGCAGGTGATATTAATGACATTGTTTCATGAGTTTTGCATTCTGTTGGGTCACATTTCTTTGGAATTGTCACAAATATGGATCTCTTTCAATTAGTTGGCCAGGTAGTTTTCTTCCATTCCTTTTGGATAGACAAGCGAGTATCTACAGTGTTGCTTCAATTTTCAAACATTTCAGTTGGTGATCCATGAATTCCTGGAGTCTTGCTTTAAGGCCAGTACTTGTAGTGCAGATTGGACATCCTTTAATGCCACTGGTTTTTGTTCATAATGTATTTCTAAAAATGATTGACCCTTGACCAATTCTTTTTGGTAGAGTGACTCTGTGTATTTGTTCCATCTTTTTTTGATGCTTAGGTGTCATTCAATATTTTGCCATGTTTGTTGTTAAGTGCTGTTGAGTTGGTTCTGACTCACAGTGACTCGGTATAGGATTTCCAGGGAGCAAATGGTGGGTTTGAATCATCAACCCTTCAGTTAGCAGTCCATTGCTTGTACTACAGCACCACACCAGCACTTCATCCTACAAAATACCTGGTCGTCAAACGTCATAAAAGCCAGTGAAATCCTGATATACTGTTTTACAAAAAAGGTGACTAAGAGACATGACAACTGAAGAAATATGTAATGTGAGTTGTATTTTCTCCATGGTGGTAATGTGCCGTGGAGTCAGTTCCAACTCATAGCGACCCTGTACAGGGTTTCCGAGGCTGTAAATCTTTACTGGAGCAGAAAGCCTCATCTTTCTCCTGCAGAACAGCTGGTAGGTTGAGGTTCACAGCCCAATTAGTAACCACTACACTACCAGAGCTGCATTTTCTCCATAGAATCCTTTAGTACTGCAATCTGAGACTCACATTTTTGCTTCAGTTCTTTAATCTTAAAAGATGCTGAGTGTGTGTGTTTTTTGTGTGTGTGTGAGTGTGTGTGTGTGTTTTGTGTGTGGTTTTTTTGTTGTTGTTTTTTTTCACTCCAGGTATTTCTACATTACATTATAATACTTGACTTTGTCTACTGCAGCTCCCAATTGAAAATTTCAGTATAACTCTTTTACTTCATAATTTCTTCTAGTCACTTTGTTGTTGTTGTTAAGTGCCATTGAGTCAATTCCAACCCATAACGACCCTTATAGGGTTTCAAAGGAGCAGCTGGTGAGCTTGAACCACCGACCTTACAGTTCTAATGCATTAGCCCACAGCACCACACCAGGACTGTAGCTTCTCTATATTCATAAGTAAGTTTCAGAGTCTCTTCTGACATTTTGATCTTTTCTTTATTTCCTATCTTTTTAATGACCTTTCACTTTCTTCATATATAATGTTTTTAATGTCATCCCACAACTTCTCTGGTCTTTAGTCATTAGTGTCTAATGATTCAAATCTGTTCTTAAGATGATCTTTTAATTTAGGTGGGTTGAACTCAAGGTCAAACTTTGGTTCTTGTGAACTTGTTTTAATATTCTTCAACTTCTGTTTAAACTTGCATATGAGCAACTGGTGGTCTTTTCCACAGTCTTCCCTGATCTTGTTTTGCCTGATGATATTAAGCTTATCCATAGACTCTTTCCACTGATATAGGGATTTTGGTTCCTGTGCATTAAATCTAGAGAAATTTATATGTTTTGTCACCATTAATGTTGATGATAAAAGGTATATGTAATGAATTAATCAAAATTGCAAAATTCTGCCTTGCTGCCTCAAGCATCATTTCTATCACCAAGGCCATGTTTTCCAACTACTGATGTTTTCTTTTTTTTCAAACACTTGTGTATTTAATCAATTTTAGACTGAAGAAGTTGATAGAATTCTTCAATTCCATCATCACTGGCTTTAATGGTTGTTGTATACATTTGAATAATAGTGTTATTGACTAGTGTTCCTTGTAGTCATATGGATATTATCCTATCAGAGCCAATATTATACTTGAAGATAGATTCTGAAGTGGTCTCTTGAGGATCAATATGGCATCATTTCTTTTCAATTTGTAATTTCTGGCATAGTAAACCATATGTTTGATTGTCCAATTTAAAATGGTCAATACCAGTCCATATCAGCTCACTAATATCTGCAATATTGATCTTTATGTGATGACTTCCAATTTTTTTGATGACTTCCAATTTTCCTAGATTCATTATTTATTTATTCTAATTTCTAATTATTTATGCATTCTTTCAGCTGTTTCTATTCATTTTAAGTTGTGCACCATCTACAGATGAAAGTTCAAAAGTTTTCTTCATCCATAACCCTATTTTGAGGAGGCAGATTTTCCCTACTCATATTCTGAGTGACTTACAACCTAAGGGGCTCATCTTCCAGTGCACTATCAGACAACGCTCCTCTCTTATTTATAAAGTTTTAAATTCCTAAACCTTCAGAAGTGATGCACCTCTCCTATTCTTTAGTCTGTCTCACTCTAAGTGTTCTGCTGAGTATTCAGCACCCATCTGGATGCCTTTGCTGAAGGAAGCTATCCCAAAGAAACTGACCAAAGAGGTTATAACTTTGATAGTCCCAAGAAATTATATCTTTGACCACAAGCTGTATATATCAATTATCTTTTGGCTCAATAGTGTTGCTTGACATACTATCCCAAACTCAAAGGCATACAACAAGAAACATAATGCCTGGCATGTTTGATGGGTTTTATTGATCTAAACTGGAATTGGCTGTTATTTCACATGCATTTTTGTGATAACTTGTCATTGAAGGGTCTGCAGATTGGTTCTGCTAGCCTTGACAGACCTCACTCACATATCCAGGATTTCATTTGTTATCTGATTATTGAAAATAACCTGAGCTGTGATGATTAGGGAACTTCAGTTCTGATTCAGATCTCTGATCCATCCAACAGATTACAATGCCAGTTATCATGGTGATAGAAAGAATAAAATTAAGAGCAAATCCCTCCTTGAAGCACTTATCAGGTCTCAATTTATGCCACATTCTCTAAGACCATATGGACTAAAGCAATTTGCCTGTCTGGACCCTCAGTCAGATGGGAAAAAGTAATACAACTTGCATGACAAAAATAGTGAATATAGACAAATATGAAGATTTTTTCCTTTTATTTCCGATACAGAATGAAACTCATATCTCTTCTACCATATTTCAAATAATTAAATTAATATTCCTATTTAAAAGCAATTTATCACAAAACACACACATTGACAAATGCACACCTTATGTGTTTCTACTATGAGGGTTTTTATTAATCTAATAGTCAAATTATCAAAAAAGTATAGTAATTTAACTATGATTTATGGTTGGGAATGTAGTGTTCTAGAGGATAAACACTGAACTGCAAACCACAAAGTCAGCTGTTCAAGCATACCATTTGCTTCTCTGAAGAAACATGAGATTTTCTGCTCTCACAAAAATGTATAGTCTCATAAACCCTAGGGTTGCTATGAGAGCACTTAACAACAGCATTATGTTATGGTTAAAATATGTGGAGTTAGGAGGCCTTTCCCTAGAGTTATCTTCACATTAGACACATCAAGTTATTTGTACTAGAATTTGAGCCCCCACAAACCTTACCTTCAAATAAATCAAAAGAGTCTTTCTTGATATCTGACCTACCTGGCAATTTGAGTCTCATTGGAAAACACTGCAATTAATTAATTTTATTTTTCAGTGTCTTGTGAACTCTGTTATCACAAGTAAACATTCTCAAGTCCAAGAATCTTCTGGACGGTGATTCTTTGAACCAGCAAAACTAAATGAGTCCTTGTAGCACAGTCAGTTTACCAAAACCATGCTGAGAAACCCTGATCTCTGCAATAAGTTGATGTTCTTAAGAGCTATGCTTATAGAAGTCGTAATAAAATATTTACTATTATGGGCTATCATATAGTGATCATTTCAAATAAGGTTTTTAAATATGTCTTCCCTCTTCAAAAATAAGCACTGGACAACTACCCAAAAGAGTTTGCTGGCTCAAAACCACCAGATGCTCCTCCAAAAATCTTTACAGGATAGCTATGGATCAGAATCAACTTGGTGGTACTTAAAAACAGCAACAACAAAGGAACTATATAACTTGCCCTAACTGTGGCACTTTCTGAAAGAGCATTTTGCACATAATTTTAAAATACAAATAAACATTTACTAGCTGACCAAAGAAATTCTTTTATTAAAAAGAAGGCCTAATTGATTTTCTGTATTAAAAAAAAAAGACAAAAGCTATTTCCAAAAAAAGAATATTTCTAAAACATACTAATACATTACACTCCTTTGCACTAAGTCTAATTTGAATCATAGTGTACTTATAGAACAGAGTAAAACTCATTAGGGTTTGTTGTTGTTGTTGTTAAGTGCCGTCGAGTCGGTTCCGACCCATAGCGACCCTGTACAGGGTTTCCGAGGGTGTAAATCTTTACGGGAGTAGAAAGCCTCATCTTTCTCCCGCGGAGCGGCTGGTAGTTTCGAACTGCTGACCTTAAGGTTCGCAGCCCGATTCGTAGCCACTACGCTACCAGAGCTCCTTCAAGACTGTAAATCTTTACGGGTACAGACAGCCTCATGTTTCTCCTGCAGAGCAAATAGTTGGTTTGATTAGCAGCCCTCATTTAATATAATGTGCCAATTGTTGTTGTTGCTAAGTGCCATTGAGTAAGTTATGACTCATAGTGATACTGTGTAGGGTTTCCAAAGAACAGCTGCTGGGTTTGAACTGCCAACCTTTTGGTTCCAGTTCTGATCCTACAGCACCAGGAGTTTGCTGATGTGCCAATACAACTTATTAATACATTATATCCCTCTACAATTAAAACAAAAATGTTTTTATGTTATTTATTTCAACATTCGTAATCATGTAAGCCCTGGTGCGGCACTGTGGGTTAATGCGGCAGACTGTAAAGCCATTTGCACTGCAAGATTGGTTGTTCAAGCTCACCAGCTGCTCCTCAGAAACTCTATACAGGGTTGCTATGGGTCTGAATTGACTCAACTGCACTTAACAACAACAATCATATAAACAGTATAATTATTTTTGGCTCATTTGTTTCCATTTTAGTGTGTTTCCTAGTGGCGTCTGTCTCTAATACTTTATTACTTGTACGTTCCTTAATATTTTTTTTAAATACTGCTTTTATTGCATATGTTAATTAACAGCATAAAATTACACACAACATTTTTCAAAGTTGAATTTTATGATTAACAAAATTTTAAAAATTAACCATTTAAATTAGTTGTTTTCTATGGATTCTGATTTTTACAATAAAGGACTTATTTTCTTTTTAGATACTATGAAACAGAGTAATTTCAGTACGAATTCAAGAGGAAGTTATTGTCAATTTTGTCTTAAAAATTAAAATATTTAAATATTTTAGAGATAACTGTTTCTGTGGCACCATGCAGAGTACACTTTTTCAACATAGGAAATCTTCATTTACAACACATTTTAATTATGACGATATGATGATTTTTTTTTTTTTTTGCTTCAGTATACATTATTCTAAGTAATGCGTAAAACATACAATATTGTAGTTTCTAATTTGTTCATAAGGAGCTCTGGTAGCATATTGAATTACGAGCTGAGATGCTAACCACAAGGTCAGCAGCTCAAATCTACCAGCTGCTCTGAGGGAGAAAGATGAGGTTTTCTAATTCCGTAAAGATTTACAGCTATGCGTCAGAATCGACTCCACAGCACATAACCAACAATTTGTTAATGCTATAATTCTCAGATATTCACTTATAGGTGTTGAATTTTACGGATTATTATTAAGAACAACAATTAGAATCAAAGCAGCATAGATTTAGTTTCCTAAACTAAATTAGGTATTTCCAATTCTTGAAAACATGGATAAAATCAATATAGAAATTCGGGAAGTAATGATATCTTACTGCAAAATATATGAAGAGAAAGAAGCAAAGAAACTACAGACAATTTTCATTAATTTTCTAACTAGAAATTTCATTCTATTTCTCAGAAATAACCTGGAGGTTCCAAAACCATTCATGGTGGAGTTATTACTGCAACTGACAAAATGGCAATGGTCATCCAACTCTTCCACATATTCAGAGTACATTTTTGTAACTTGTGTATTTTTTCAGTATGTATGTATTAAAACTTATTTATATGTTTCCATCCTTCAAAGATAAAGACCAGCTTTATATAGTACTGATAATAAAAGGCAACAATAATGACAGTGAAATTTTCAATTCACATCAGAACTGACTTATGATGGAGTTATCAGAAAAAAACATATTCTAAATGGGAAAACACCTTTAAATATTTCATAACATAAACTCATTAAATAGATTTTTTAATGATTTTTGAGGAGTTTTTTTCTCATTTAACTGCTGCAAAATTGTGGACTATAATTTCCATTCCATTGCAGTATACAATATAATTTTTATAATAAAAAATAATAACTATAATTCAAGAAATTTCACTTTACAATTAGAAAATTGATTTAAAATGAAATTCCCTGTAATGTTAGAACTCTCATTGCATAAGCTGGATTTTACCATCAGTTTCTTCATACGTTATTATGAATCATTTATTCTATGTGCATACCAGTGTGCAAATGCATAAAAATTCAAAATTTCCTAATACAGTTTTGGTCATCTTTCTTAATTTAATAACAATATTATTTTTACCCTAACACATGCTACATCAAAACTGGAATTATTTTTAAGACTGCACTTTTTTTTTTTTTAAATGTCTCTTTACGTTTTCATTGGCATCATAATATCAGATGTTTTACTTTTATAAAATGCACTTCCAAAAGTCTTAGTTGATTGCAAAAATCATGGTAGATGAGTCAAGTAAATAACTGGATTACTTAACTCTTTACAAAGCAAATATATTAAAATAACTGATTTTTTAAAATTTATTTAATATATAATGTAATTAAATTGACATTTTGAGTGTATCATTAAATGAACTGTAACATATGCATGTAATTCTACAAATGCCACAGAATTTTATAAGCAAAAAGTGAAGGATAATTCTATTACCACCACAACCACCCCTGCCCCCAAATTACTTTGTGCGATCCCTGCCCTTCCTGCAATCACACATTCACCCCTTATTCCTAAACTATAGACTACTGATTTGTTTTAGATTCCCAAAAGTTTTGTTTTAGAAAATATAATACAACTCAAATCACATGTTATTGTTAAGTTCCATCGTGTTGGTTCTGACTCATAGAAACCCTATAGAGGGTTTACAAGGAGCAACTGGTGAATTAGAAACACTGACCTTGTGGTTCAAACTGACCTTGTGGTCCATTGCATTATTATCACAGAGTGCCACAACTTGACTCCAAGCAGACGTTTTCTTCTCTGGATAATGGCTCTGAAGACTCATCCAAGTTGTCCTATAACAATAGTTCATATGTTACTTTATTACTGAGGTGTTGTGGATCAGCACTGCACAGCAAACCACAAGGTAGGTAGTTCAAAGCCACCATCTGGTCCTAGGAAATATAACAGGGTTGCTATGAGTTGGAATCAACTCAACAGCACTTTTTAACAACAAGTAGTAACCAATTCTATGGATTTACTAGCGTTTAGGTTAGCTTTTTAGTCATTATTTGCTGAATTGTGTACAGTTTTGATGATTACGAAAAATATATGATTTATACATTAGTGCATGGATTTTTTGAGTGTTGTTGTTGTTGTTGTTGTCTGGTGCCATTGAGTTGGAACTGACTCATAGCGACCCCATGCACAGCAGAACGAAACAATGTCAGATCCTGGGCCAACCTCACTACCATTGCCACACTTGATGCAATCAATGATGCCACCTGGCCGATGCATCTCGTTGGGGGTCTTCCTCTTTTTCTCTGACCCTCCACCTTATCCAGCATGACATCCTTCTCCAGTGACTGTTCCATCCTGATAATATGTCCAAAGGATGAGAGATGAAGCTTAGCCATCTTGGCCTCCAAGGAGCGCTCTGGCTGCACCTCTTCCAAAACAGATCTATTGGTTCTTTTGACTGTCCATGGCACTTTCAGTATTCTCCTCCAACACCACAAATCAAAGGCATCAATTCTTCTACGATCTTCCTTATTCACTGTCCAGCTTTCTCATCCATATGAGGTTATTGAAAATATCATGGCTTGGGTCAGGCACACCTTAGTCTCGAGCTGACATCTCTGCTCTTCAACACTTTAAAAAGTTCCTGTGTAGCAGATTTGCCCAATGCAATACATCGTCTGATCTCTTGACTGCTGCTTCCACGAAAATTGATAGTTGATTCAAGAAGAATGAAGTCCTTGACAACTTCAATCTTTTCTCCATTGATAAGAATGTTGTTTATTGATCCAGTGGTGAGGATTTTTGTTTTCTTGACATTGAGATGCAATCCATACCGAAGGCTGTGCTCTTTGATCTTCATCAGTAAATGTTTCAACTCCTCTTCACTTTCAGCAAGCAA
The DNA here is from genome assembly GCF_000296735.1 of Chrysochloris asiatica. Classification (NCBI taxonomy): domain Eukaryota; kingdom Metazoa; phylum Chordata; class Mammalia; order Afrosoricida; family Chrysochloridae; genus Chrysochloris; species Chrysochloris asiatica. The sequence goes on from NW_006408986.1 coordinate 926,475, forward strand.
GGTTGTATCATCTCCATATCGCAGATTGTTAATGAGTCTTCCTCCAATCCTGAGGCCACATTTTTCTTCATAGAACCCAGCTTCTCGGATTATTTGCTCAGCATACAGGTTGAATAAGTATGGTGAAAGAACATAACCTTGTCGCACACCTTTCCCAATTTTAAAACATTGAGTGTTCGCATGCTCTGTTCGAACAACTGCTTCTTGGTACAGGTACAGATTTCTCAGAAGTACAATTAAGTGTTCTGGAATACTCATACTTTGCAGTGTTGTCCATAGCTTGGACATACACACAATTGAAAGCCTTTGTCTAGTCAATAAAGCATAGGTAAACATCTTTATGATATTCTCTGCTTTCAGCCAAGATCCATCGGACATCAACAATGATATCTCTCATTCCACGGCCTCTTCTGAATCCAGCTTGCAACTCTGGAAGTTCTCTGTCAATATATGATTGTAGCCGTTTCTGTATTACCTTTAGAAAAACTTTACTCGCTTGAGATATCAAAGAGATTGTCCGATGATTTCCACATTCTGTTGGGTCACTTCTCTTTGGAATGGGCACAAATATGGATCTCTTCCAATCAGTCAGCCAGATAGTTGTCTTCCAAATTTCTTGGCAGAGATGAGTGAGTGTCTCCTGTGCCTCCTCACTTTCTTGAAAGAGTTCAATTTTTATTCCATCAATTCCTGGCAACTTGTTCTTTTCCAATTCCTTCAATGCACTTTGGACTTCCTCCCTGAGTATCATTGACTCTAGTTCATATGGAACCTCTTGAAATGGTTGAACATTAACCATGTCCTTTTGGTACAATGACTCTGTGTATTCCTTCCATCTTTTCTTGATGCATTCTGCATCATTCAATGATTTGCCCAGAGAACCTTTCAATAATGAAAGTCGAGGCTTGAATTTGTTCTTCAGTTCCCCCAGCTTGAGAAATGCTGACCGTGTTCTTCCCTTTTGGTTTTCTAATTCCAATCTTTGTGTATTTTATTATAGTATTTGTTTATCTTCTCGAGCTGATCTTTGAAATTGTCTGTTCAGCTCTTGGACCTCTCAATTCTTCCATTTGCTTTAGCTTCTCTACACTGGAGAGCAAGCTTCAGAGTCTCCTCTGACATCCATTTTGAGCTTTTCCTCCTTTCTGGTCTTCTAATGAATTTTGGTCTCTTCATGTGTGATGTTCTTGATGTCATCCCCCAACTCTTCTGGTCTTTGGTCTTTAGTGTTTAATGCATCATTTTTGAGTGTACTAATGTGTAAATTAGTACACTGGTGTGGTGCTTTAGGACAAGTACTGGACTGTTAACCACAAAATTGTGATTCAAAACCACCACCACCTTCTCAGAAAACCTATACAGGGTTGTTGTGAGTTGGATCAACTCAACAGCATTTAACATCAAAAACAGAATGGAGTTTTGTGAATGTCAGGTTTAATTTCCCTAGTGCAAATACCTAGAATTGGATTGCAGAGTCACAAGGTAGGTGCAGGTTATAGAGTTAACTGCGTAACAAACTGCTAAAATAGCTATCGCCTTTAATATTTATTCTTATAAAAAAAAAAAAAAACCACCAAAATACTACTAACCCATCAGTTAGTCAGACTGTGGTGGTTTGTGTGCTGCTGTGATTTTGGATACTATGCCAACAGTATTTTAAATACTGGTAGTATCACCCATTGTGGATAGGTCTCAGAGCTTCCAGAGTAAGACAGACTAGGAAAAAGGTCAGGAAGACAATGTCTGAATGGTGGTTGTTGGTGGTTCTATGTCATCTAGTGGATTGTAATTCACTGCAACCCTCTATAGGGTTTCTGAGGCTGTAAATCTTTACTGGAGCAGAAAGCTTCATATGTCTACCTCAGAGAATCTAGTGGATTAAAGTTGCTGAACTTGCAGTGCAATGCACAAACTTCTGTGATATCACAGTCCTGAAGAGATAGCCACTGAAAATCTTATAAACTACAGGTAAGGATTGTCTGATATAGTATCAAAAATAATATCCTTAGCTTGGAAGGCACTGAAAATAAGACTGAGATGTAGTTAAGTTTTCAGGACTTTCATTGACTGATGTAGCAAAACTTTAAAGGAGAAGAAACAGCTACAAACATCCATTATTAGTCAGAATGTGGAATGTGTGAAGTATAAATTTAGGAAAATTGGAAGTCATAAAAAAAAATTGAATGAGCAAAGATCAATATGTTAGGCATTAGTTGGCGAAAACTGGCATTAACTATTTTAAATCAAGTTAATATGGCTGATATGGCTAATATGCCAGGAGAACAAAATGAAGAGGAATGGCATCACATTCATTGCCCAAACAACATTTCAAGATCTATCTTGAAGTGCACTGCAGTCTGTGATAGGACACTATCCATATGCTTACAAGTAGTACCACTATTGTTCAAATATATACACCAACCATGATGATAATATTGAAGAATTCTCCCAAAGCCTTCAGTCTGAAATTGATCAAATATGAAATCAAGATAAATTAATAATTACTGGTGATTGAAATGAAAGGTTGGAAATCTTTGGAAGGATCAGTATTTGGAAAACAATGGTGGTAAAAAGATGCTGGAGAGAGTATGATAAAACTTTGCAAAAGCAATGAATTATTCGTTGCAAATACCTTTTCCAACAACATTAAAAGCTGCTATACTCATAGATTTCACCTGATGGAACGCACAGGAATCAAACTGACTACGTCTATGGGAAGAAACAATGGAGAACCCCAATATCATCAGTCAAAATAAGATGAGAGTGTAACTGTGAAACAAATCAATTGCGCCTATGTAAGTGTAGACATAAAATAAAGAAAATTGAAAAAAGTCCACGAAAGTCAAAATACTACCTTCAATAATGTTGTTGCTAAATATCACTGAGTCAGTTATAACTCTTAGCAGCGTTATGAAGAACAGAGTGTCATCCTCACAATAGTTGTTAAGGTTAATCTCATTACTGCTGCCACTGTGTCAATCAAACTCATTGGAGGGCTTCCTCTTTTGAATTGAATCTCCACTTTGCTTATGATGACTTTCTTCAGGGACTGGAGCCTCCTGAAAATATGTCAAAAGTACAAGAGATGAAGTCTGGCCATCTTGGTTTCTAAGGAGCATACTGCCTATACTTGTTCCAACACAGATTTGATTGTTGTTCTAGCAGCCCACAGTACGTTTAATATTCTTCCCCAACACCATAACTCAAATACATCAGTTTTTCTAAGTTGTTTTTTTTTAATTCATTGTGCAATTTTCACATGCATAATTGAAAATATCTTGACTTGGTTGGACAAAATGTAGTCTTCAAACTGACATTTTTGCTCTTGAACACTTTATGGAGGTCTTCTACCTAATGCAATAAGACATTTGATTTACTGGCTGTTGCTACCATTAGTGTTGATAGTGGATCCAAGCAAGACGGAATCTTTGACAAGTTCAGTCTTTTCTCCACTTCTCATTATGCTATTTGTTGGACCACTAGTGAGGATTTTTTGTTTTCTTTACATTGTGGTGCAATACATACTTAAGACTGTGATCTTTGATCTTCATTAGTAAGTATTTTAAGTGCTTTTCACTTCCAACAATCAAAGTTTTGTTATGTACATATAGCAGGTTGTTAATAAGTCTTTCTCCAAACCTAATGCCATGTTCTTCATCATATAATCCAATTTCTTGGATTATTTGCTCTGCATACAGATTGAATAAGTATTGCAAAAAATACAATTCTCTCACACACTGTTCCTGATTTTAAGACATTCAGCGTCCCTTATGCTATTTGAACAATAGCCTCTTGTTCTAGGTACAGGCACCCCATGAACACAATAAAGTGTTTGGAATACCCATTCTCCATATGTTGTCCACAGCTTGTCATGATCAACACATTTGAAAGCCTTTGTATAGTCAATGAAGCAGAGGTAAGCATCTTTCTAGTATTCTCTGCTTTCAGCCAAGACCCATCTGATGTCAGCAATGATCTCCCTCATCCAACATACATATATGAACCCAGTTTGAACCTCTGGCAGTTCCCTATCAATGTACTTCTGTAGTTGTTTTTGAATTATCTTTAGCAAAAATTTACTTGCATGTGATATGAATTATATTATCCACATTCTTTTGTGTCACCTCTCTTAGGAATAGACAACATTTTGATATCTTTCAATCAGTTGGCAAGGACAATGTCTTATAAACTTCTTGGAATAGATAGTGAGTGCCTCTAGTGCTGAATCGGTTTGTTGAAAGATTTCAATTTGTATTCCATCAACTACTAGAGCCTTATTCTTTGCCAGTGCTTTCAGTGCCCTTTGACTGTTTCCTTCAGTGCCATTGGTTATTTGATCTCTTCAAATTGTTGAATATCAACCATGTCTTTTTGGCACAGTGACTCTGTTTAACCTTTTCATCTTCTTTTGTTGATTTCTGCATCATTCAATGTTTCACCCATAGAAGCCTTCAGTATTGTAAGTCATGGTTGTAATCATTTTCTTCAGTTCTTTCAGTTTGAGGAATTCTGAGTGTGTTCTTCCCTTTTAGTTCTCTAATTTCAGGTTTTGCACATTTTGTTCTAATACTTGAATTTGTCTTTTTGAGCTGACATTTGCAGTTTTCTATTCAGCTCTTTTATTTTCTCATTTCTCCCATTTGCTTTAGCATCTATACGCTGGAGAAGAAGTATAAGAATCTCTTCAGATATTCATTTTGGTGTTTTCCTTCTTGTTCTCTTAATGATCTTTTGCTTACTTCCAGTATGAGGTTCTTGATGTCATCTCACAAGTTTTCTGTTCTTATTGATTTGTACCTAACACATAAAATATCTTCTAGAAATGCTCTCTAAATTCAGGAGGGATAGGTTCAAGGTGGGATGGGTTCAATGTCAAATTTTAGCTCTCATGACTTGTTTTAGTCTTTTTCGACTTCAGCCTGAAGTTCCATATGAGCAATTGATGATTTTCCATAGTTTACCTCTGACCTGGTTTTGGCTGATGGTATGGAGCTTTTCTACTGTTTCTTTACACAGATGTAGTCATTTTGACTTCTGTGTATTCCATCTGATGAGGTTCATGGGTATAGTCATATTTAATTTTGTTTTAAAAAGGTAATTGCAATAAATAATTTACTTGCAAACATCTATCACATAATCTTACACATCATTTCAATTACCAGGGCCATAGTTTACAATTACTTACCCTTCTTCTTTTATATCTTTGTATTCCAATCAACAGTAATTATCAATCATCTTGAAAATGTTGGTAGAAGTGTTCAATTTAATCATCACATATTAGTGGTTGTTGCATAAATATGAATAATGGTATTAGTGGTCTTCCTCATGTTGTTGCCAAGTGCCAACAAGTCAGTTCTGATCCATAATGACCTTGTATAGGGTTTCCAAGGAGTTACTGCTGAACTTGAACCACCAACCTTGTGGTTCAAGCCAACTTTGCAGGTCCAGTACATTAACCCACAGCACCACATCGTGACTCTTCATAGGCAACAGATATTATCCTATCACAGAGAGCATTGTACTTCAAGATAGATCTTGAAATGTTCTTTCTGATGAATATCACACCAATCCTCTTAAATTTGTCATTCCAGGTATAGTAAACCATGATATTGTCAGATTCAAAATGTCTGATACTTTTCAGCTCACTTATGCAAACAGTAATGCTGTTGAACACTTTTTGTATGGGTTTTTACCAAAATCCTCTTTATTGGTGGGATTTATTTACATTTTTTTAAACAATCTTTAATTTTTAATAGGTGTAGCAGTAGTTATCATATTAAGATAGTAGATGTAGTATTACTTCTTTTATTTTTCCTACAAATAGAAGCTAAACATTTTGGCTTTGTATGAAGAAAGCAAGTGTATGCCAAGTAGCTTAAAATGACAATAGTATAGAGCACCAGTGAGGAGATAAGGAGATAAAAAAAAAAATCACTGGTGTATGCATGTATGATTCTTTATAATATTAGCAGTTAATTAAAGCGTTTATAAACTACTTTCTAAGATCACTGGTGTTATATATATGTTATTCTTTAGAGTATTATCAGCTAGTGAAAGCGTTGATAAACTACTTGGAGAAAGATGAGGCTTTCTGCTCCCGTAAAGATTTACAGCCTGGGAACCCTGTTCAGGGTCGCTATGAGTCGGAACCGACTCCACGGCACATAACAACAACAACAACAACAAGATAAAATAGTTACTATTTTAGGTCTTAAAAGCCATACTTCTCTGTTGCAACTACTCAAATTTGCTATTACATCTTACAGGTATTCATACACAATAAATGAACAGTTATAACTATTTTCCATTAAATTCATGTTTACTTAAATAGGAAGTAGGCTCTCTATAGCAAAAGTTTGCAAATTCCTATTAGAGAGTTGTTGTTATTGGGTGCTGTAAAGTCAGTTCCAATTCATAGTGACTCTATGCATAAAAAAAGGAAATACTGCCCGAGCCTGTACCATCTTCACAATTATTGTTACACTTAAACCCGTTTCTGCTGCCACAGTGCCGATACATCTCCTAGAGAGCTTCCTCTTTTTTTGCTGACCATTCACTTTATTAAGCATGATGTCCTTCTTTCCAGGTACTATTCCTTTCTGATAAAGAGTCAGACTGTAGAATATATTCACAACAGAAATATAAAAGCCTTTTGTCCATGTGTGTGTCAACATTTACTTTATTTCATGGAGTTAACTTGAAATACTCTACAAATTAGCTTGCTTGCAAGTGTAAATATTTAAGAATGTTTATGAGAGAATTGAGGTAGAAAAGATAAAGGAACAAAGGAGACATAAGTGAGTGAAAGAGAAGATGAAATCAAAATAAGCAAAAAGGATTATGTGAAGAACTCCTTTTCTTATTTCTATACTTTCTACCTCTCTTCCTCAACCTAGTCAGTTTATTTTATCAATTAACTCTTTTCCACCTATTAAAGTGTGTGTATGTGAGATTCTTTTGATATTTTATTTGAATGAAGTATGAATATACATTTAAATTACAATGTTAAAAAAAAAACAAACTACTATGAACATAGCTGCTGAATTAAATAAAAACAGATATTTGAATCTGAATTAAAAAATCTAATTAGGAAAATTATGGTGAATGGATTGTGCATTATAGAAAGGAAAATAATTTTAATATATTGAACACATCCCAAAGTAAATCTATTTTTATTATTATTAGTTGCCACATTTTAGGTTCCAAATCACATCCACTTACTTTGCCTTGCGTTGCCCTTGAGTAGGCTCCAAATCATAGCAACCCTATGTTGCCTCATCCTGCTTTATCATCACAATCATTGGTGAATGTAAATTTAATAGTGTTATAAAGTTATGTGTATTTTTAAATTTCCTAGAAATCTGTATATAAAAGATGGCAATGAAGTATGCTGCTCTGAGGAAGACATTTCTTTCTATTTATGGAAACATAAAATTAAAGTATAAAAAATTCGTATATAAAAATATTAGCTATAATTCAAAAAATTAATTGGTTACTTTGCATTAAAAAATTATTGTTATATTTATACCCATTATTTGCCAAATGACATTAGAAAATATTAACATATGTAACCTGAGGAAGCATATACATTCTTATTTGCATATTTTTTGTTTTATCTGAGACTGTGTCAGAAGGTATTACTACAAAATGATGTTGTTGTTTAGTTGTTAGGTTCCATCATGTCAGCTTTGACTCATAGCAACTTCATGAAGAATAGAATGAAACACTGTTGTGTCCTATACCATCTTCAAAATTGTTATTATGTTTTAACCTTTGTTGCAGTTGCTTTGCTGGTCCATATCATTGGAGATCTATCTCTTTTCGCTGATCCTAATATTTTAACAAGCATTATATACTTTTCCAGGGACTGGGTCCTCCTGATACATGAGATGAAGTCTCATCATTCTCACTTCTAAGGAGTGTTCTGGATATACTTCTTCCAAGACAAATTAGACAAAATCATAGAAACCAATAGTTAAAAAGTATATAAAAATATGAAGTTATTGATTATCCACATGGAATCCATGATGAAGGTGTTGATTCAATCATTCTAACCCCTTACTAAAGAATTCTATAATTTAATTTAAACCAAGTCAAATGAGAGACTCAAATTGTGGTTTTGAGTTAGGGGAACAAAAATAAGTTTACAGAGGTAAGATCAGAGTTGTACAGTGGGTAGGGTAATATTTCTAAATGCCATTCTCATAGAACAACCCTTGTTACTACCCTTGAAGAGTGTGTTGGTGCATTGTTGTG